>NC_079906.1:14394378-14397926 GCF_024868665.1 Triplophysa rosa | reverse complement strand
GTCAACCGCCCGCAGTGCGGGCAGGACGTATCCACAACATCTGCCCCAGCGTACTGGAAGCAGACATCGTGTCCGTCCCCCTCCTCGATGAGTGTGTTGCACCCACGAGAACAGCGGGACATGCCACGCTGGAGAAATTAGCTCTTTTAGAGAAAAAACTCGAACACTTCTGGAACCGCCGAGACGCCCAGGGGAAGTCACTAATGCTTGCCTATAGGACTATCACTGGATCTGCACCGGCATACTTTCACACCCTCCTACACTCCTACACCCCATCAAGATGCCTGCGTTCAGCAAACCAGCGGCGTCTTGTATTGCCTACTCAAAAGGGCAGTAAATCGCTTTCCCGCTCATTCTGCTTCACAACTCCTTCCTGGTGGAACATTCTTCCTAACTCAGTCTGGTCAACCACATCTCTCACAACATTCAAAAAACTACTTAAAACCCATCTCTTCTGTGAATACTTGACAGACAAATGACAAAAAAAGGTAACACTTCAGTATAGGGGGCAATTCTCACTGTTAACTAGTTATTATTAACATGCCTATTATTGGCATATTGGCTGTTTATTAGTATTTATAAAGCACATATTCTGCATGAGTATACTCTACATCCCTAATCCTACCCAATACCTAAACCTAACAACTACCTTACTAACTATTAATAAGCAACAAATGAAGAGTTTATTGAGGAAAAAGTCGCAGTTAATGGTTTGTTAATAGCGAGAATTGCCCCCTATTCTGAAGTGTAACCAAAAAAAAACGAACCCTCTCTCTTTCATTCAACAAGTAGTGGTCTAGCTTTTGTTGAAACTAGTAACTTTGTATAAGCACCTAGTGTATTATTTCTCCTGTATGACATATCGCTTATTGCGCCCTGAACTCTCTGTACGTCGCTTTGGATAAAAGCGTCTGCTAAATGACTAAATGTAAATGTGGCGCTAGGAGATCTCAGGGAATGGAGGGAATGGAAAGTGATCCTCCCAACTCTTCTGTTGTCCATGTACAAACTGTTGCCAAAGCGCTAGGACCTAAAGATATAGAGAGACTATCCCAGAGCTTACCCTCAGTACAGACAAATGTTTCTGAATTTAGTAGAGCATTGATCAGCAAAATGCGTCTCTACGACATGTCGTTAGCAGAAGTCACACAGCTGATGTCACAAATCCTAACTGAATCTGAATTCAACAGTTTTGAGTCTGCTGTTACTTCTGAACTACAACATACCAGTAAAGGCGATTTGAGAGAAGGTGTTTTGAAAATTCTAAAGAATATCATGGGACCCAAAATAGACTGGTCCAGAATCACTAACTGTGTGCAAAGTAAAGAAGAAACTGTGAGTGAATACACTGAAAGGTTTTGTCAGTCAGCTGTAATTTACAGTGGAATAGTTGATGATCCTGAAAGTGTGTTAGATGACAAGGGACCCCTAGTCCGCATCTGGTCAGATGGCCTTGTAGCCGAGTACAGAAAAGCCTTGCCATTCCTAGATCTAACTTGGTCTAACAGAACTCTCAGAAGTAACCTAGACAGGTTAGCTACATGGGAAAGAGATGCTGATGTTAAGGCAAAAGTGAGAGTAGCCGCAGCTACATTTAGCACAACGAATCAAGACAATAGATGGCCTAAAAGAGAAGGCAAATGCAACTACTGTGGAAAATTAGGACTCTGGAAGAACGAGCATAGGAAAAAGTTGCAAGATAGTAGAGGAAATGCTATGCATAATTCTGAGCCTGCATACAACCCTGAAGTAGCTCTGCCAGTGTCCACTGAAACTTTAGGACAGCTCGCTCAGGCTCTTCTAAGAGCACAACAAGAACAGGAAAAAAACTAATTGTTGGGGCTGTGAGTAGCTACCTTTCCCCTGTAATCCATCACAACGACAAAATAATTTTTGTGAAAGGTAGCATACAAGAGAAAGAGATTGACTTTTTGCTTGATACAGGTGCAGGAAATAGATCCATTACACAGGATCGAGCTGCTTCAGTCCATGTCATACCTTCGCCTACTAACATTAAAACACTCCGATCATTTTTAGGAACAGCGGGTTACTGTAGACCAGTGGTCACCAACCTTTTTGGGCCCATGATCCCCTACCTCAGAATTGTTGAAAGGCAATATCTACCACTCAAAAAGTTGAAAATAAAAACAGCCCAGATTGAACCTCCAGCTTGGGGCCTTTTATTTAGCCTATAATTGTGGGTCTATTTGAATTACCTGAAATTCTTTGGTCCACTTTTCAGATGCAACTAAGCAAACTCTGTAACATGTAGAGTTGCCACTTTCAGTGTGCCAAAATGAGGTGAAAAACACCAATTCAAACACCAGCTCAAGGACTTTAATTCACACATGACAGCTTGACATTAAAACGAGGTTAGGAATAAGTTTGACAAGACCCTAATTATTTAGGCATTTACTGTATAAAGATTTGTTATTTATGATGCATTTATTTGGTTTACTTTTATTAAGTAAATACAGTATATAGATGGAAATGTTATAAATAGGCCCTAATAATAACAACAAGGTCAATTATTTATGTTAAATCATTTATCTATTTACTTTTACCCGTCTAATAATGTCTTGGTAATAAGTATCTGTTTCACAAAATAGCTAAAGGTCTGACAATGTAGTATGGAATGGGCGATCATATTAGGCTAATTGAAAACATAAATAGGACGTCAGCAGATGTCATCTCCTGCATGAGATTGTACTGAAAACTGTAGTTTACCATCATTCACAATTACAACTTTGTGAATAGACTGATGTTGTCTTTCAGACAAACTCAACATTAAAATGCGCGGCTTTTAATGTTATATTATTGATGTTATATTCGCGGAAGACAGAGAGCCGCGACTCCTGATACGCGGACAGTATGAAAAGCGTGCATCATCCACACTCGCGGCGCTTGCTTGCGCATCCAGTGTCAAAGCACAAAAACGCGTACACCAACGAACAAGTGGCATTTTAATGTCATATGAATAAAAAGTTTTTAAGTGTAATGCACAGCAACAGTGACCTCCAAATGACAGTTACGCCACTGCATGCGCCAGTCATTTTGCGTTTGATGACTGACCACCGCATTAGAAACGCTGAAGAGCGATCACGCGCAGTCGCGCATCACAATGAAATGTGATTAATGTTAACGGTCGCATTAAAAACTCACGCAGGGAATCATTATTTACACAGCCGTGAAAAGATTAATGCAGAACTTAAAAAAATACAACCGCTGAATGAAGAGAAAGAGAGATGCGCTTGCAAAACTGAACATTGATCAGGCACAATATATTTGTCTATTAATTTTCCTATTAGCCTACTTTCGGGGATCGACAGGTAACGTGTCAAAGATCGACCAGTCGATCGCGATCGACGGGTTGGCGACCACTGTTCTAAACTGTGGCACGCGGCAAAACGCAACGCGAAGTCCAGTCTGGTGTAAACGGTCATGGGCTGAAGGCTGCGTCGGTGAATCTCTGTCAGACAGCGCATCCGTGTTAAGTTCTCTTTCGTGCTTGAATGGATAAAACCATACAAGATTATGTCAGAAAGCCC
>NC_079906.1:12051001-12170374 GCF_024868665.1 Triplophysa rosa | reverse complement strand
ACAGCTGAACTTCGCGAACGCAGTGCTCTCTCTCTTGCTCCAGCTGGTTGACGAGTGCGCATGCTCCTTCTCCCGCTCACCTTGGTTGACGCGTGAGCGTGCTCTTTCTTCTCGCTCTGGCGGGTTGACGCGTGGGCATGCTTTTCCGGGAGAATTGTCCAATAAGGGACTAAGAAAAGTTGTTACGAAAAGGATTTTCATGTTTGAAAAACTTAGAATGCTGGGGGAATGTATCGAGCACAGAAATACTCTGTCATGCGTCCAACTCGTCATACGTCCAACTCGTTTTTTGACAAGTTGACCATGTCAAGCATGCGTAGATAGCACGTTTAACGTTGTAAAGAAGTCAGAATGCATGAAACACTGTTGCACATCCCCTTTAAAGCTTTATCGTGTCTTAAAGGACTCATTAAATGAGCACTTTCAACCAGTTGATATGATTTATTAGGGTCTTCATGAAATGTCTGGAACATATTTTGCTTAAAAACACTCAATGGCTGTGTAAACAAAACCCTTCTTGCCTCGTCAAAAACAGCTATGCTCACAGCAACCCGTTATGGTGCATGTCTCTTTAAATGATAATGAGTTACAGCGCACCACACCCCCCTTCCGTCCGGCATGTCAAAACAACACACGTGTAGTACTGCCATGGCAATGGTTTAGCTAAATTATGTTTCCTGAAGTCCTCTGCGGTTAGTTTTGTTTTAAACGTCTCAAATCATTCGTCCGGAGACTAAAAAATCCGTCACAGCAAACAGCGCTGACGCTGTGCGGCTTGCCTAAAATCCACGGAATGCACACCTGCAGATCTCAGCGGAATTACATGGATTTTAGCGCTTGTCGTTGACAAGTTATAACGTTACACACACAACGTGAGAACATAACTAGTATGCTGTGACAGATTTTTCAGCCTAAGGACGAATGATTTGAGACGTTTAAAACGAAACCAACCGCAGTGTTCGCCCCTGTTCATTAGCAAAACAAACAGCTTGCTGCAGCTGAAGATATTAACGCACATAATGTATTAGATTTTAGATTTTTTTTTTAGATTTAGATTCAATTTATTGTCATTGCACATGTACAAGGCAACGAAATGTGACCTCTGCATTTAACCCATCCAGAGAGTAGTGAACACACACGTACCCCCGGAGCAGTGGGCAGCTATCACTGCAGCGCCCGGGGAGCAAGTAGGGGTAAGGTGCCTTGCTCAAGGGCACCTCGGTTGTTACCCGCCGGCCCTGGGAATCGAACCGGCAACCTTCTGGTCACGAGTCCGACTCTCTAACCATTAGGCCACAACTGCCCCAAACATTTATTAACATACATACAGATAAACGCCAAGTGCGCCAAGTGCCCATAACATATAAATATAGAGTAAGATTAACACTGGCTTTGAATGTTCTGTTTAGCCCGTAACTGACTTAGCTCCCTTCGCTATCGTGTGCTAATGTTATCCTCCTACATATACGGTACATTTACGTCAATTCAGACTGTTGATAAATATTACTCCCTCTTGAGGAACAACTTGGAAGCTAATCCTGCTTGTACTGTCCCAGGTTGATTAAGCACTCCGGCTTGAAGTGATTCGCGCAAACAAGCAGGTTTTTACTTATGGTTTCTGAGGGATTTCCACTAAAAATAACATAAATCCACTCTTGTCTCTTTCGAGGTTAGGACTCTGTGCAGCGACTACATTGCATGTTGTCCACGAACTTTAGCCATGGCGTCACGTACACCACTGTCGCTTGTGAAAACAACAATTTCGGCAGCGCCGTGGGTGGAATTGTGTAGATTAAGGGGCGGTAATATTATAATAAGAGCCTGTGTCTACATCACATCAGGAGCGAAATCTGAACGGCTCGATTTCTCACATGCTTGCAGAGAAAGGCTTAACAAAACAAAGTTACTTATCCGATTATAGCACTTAAACAAACACTTTAATTAGACTTAGAATTAGAACACAATTAGACTTTAATCCAATGGGTCCTTTAAAAACCAAGGTTGCTAACAAGTTGCTAAAAGCGACTACAGCCTTTGGGCGGGGACGTAAAATATCATGATGCATAACAATCTCACAAATACTGCAACATGGACACAAAACTCTTAAAAAAAGGTGGTGGGAGATTCATTCACAGAGTAATTACTTACCAGGGAACACGTTTGTTTTAAAGTTTGAAAAAGTTGTTGGAGCCTTGGTGGTGGTGACGTTGATGTCGAGCGACCATGGTGTAGTCTGTTTATAGACTCGTGTTAGCTTTTTACTTCTGGTGATTGGATTTATCTGGCGATATTGTGTTGGTTTGTAAAGATTATCTTGACAGACAAAATGTGCAAACATCAGAACTTTGGTAATCACAGAGCTTAGTTTTTTGCAATCCCCCAAAAGTCTATAGGAAAAATGTATGGGCTTTCAGTCGAAGGAACCAGTGCGGCACTAACTTCCGGGTTGGCCTACAAAAATAGGTCATGCCTGCAACAGTTTATTTACATTAGGTCAGTTATTTAAAATAATCAGTGCTTGTTTTCTGTAGTCAACAAAAGCACACATAGCAATGTTTTGTTATTGTTTACGTGTTACCTCCGACATAGAAATATCACTCAAGAGGCAGAGGTTTGTTCAATAGGAACATAATACTCTTTATTTTCCAATAAGGTCAGGGAAGGGAATGGGAAAAACTGTAACTCAGGTATCTTCCCTCTCGGGGTATTCTTGTGACATCAATTCAGGTCTGGAAGGAATGCAGAGGAGGTGAGTTAGTGCAGGAGTTCAGCCTATTCCCATTTGTGTGCTGTGGTCAGGTCGGTGTCCTGCTTAGCCTGAGTGTCAAACGTCTCCTCTCAGCTCTCCCTTCTGAAGCTTCTTTGTTCTCTTTTAAGCTCTGGCTGATTGCCTGACAGTCCACACCTGAGATTCCTCATCAGAGGGGAGAATGATTCCACCTGGCTTTCCAGGAGCTGTCCCTGGTCCTGAACAGCCTTCCTTGTGGCCTTTTCTGGTGGTGTTCTCCATGGTGCGGAAGGTGTTTCTGTGAGAGACAACGTTGGCTCACCACATACCCCCCTTTTCAGCTCCAGGCATCTGCTTGGAGCGCTTGTCTTGAAGCCGTCATGCCTCCTGGACATGGCATCAGCATTGGCATGAGAATTTCCAGCCCGGTGTTCTACTGTAAATTGAAAGTCTTGCAAATGAAGAAACCAGCGGGTGATTCTTGCATTTTTCCCTTTGTTTTGGGCCATCCATTTTAGCGGAGCGTGATCAGTTACCAAGATGAATTTTCTCCCCAGGAGGTAATATCTCAACTTCTCCACGGCTCATTTGACTGCCAGACCCTCTTTTTCTATGGTAGCATAGTTCTTTTCTCTGGGTAGCACAGTTCTTTTCTCTGGGTAGCACGGCTCCACTGTAACTGGGTTAGCACGGCTCCAATCCCCACTTCTGAGGCATCTGTTGAAGAACAAATGTTTTATTGAAGTCCGGGGCTTGCAGGATGGGTTCGCAACAGAGGGCTTGCTTTAGATCGATGAAGGCCTGCTCTGCTTTTTCGGCCCATTTTAGCTGGTTTGGGCGATCCTTGCGAGTTAACTCCGTTAGGGGAGTCGCTTTTGTGGCAAAACTGGGTATAAATGTTCGGTAGTCCCAACTAGCCCCAGGAAAGTCCTCACCTGCTTTTTGGCCGGGGCCAAGTGAGTATGGAGCCGATTTTCCTAGCCTGGGGTTTCACATTTCCTCTTCCAACTGTGTATCCTAAATAGTTGGCTTCTTCTTGGGCGAGTGAACATTTGCTGGAGTTTGCTGTGAGAGCCGCTGATCTTAGGGCTTGAAAGATAGCCTCTGTATGGTGAAGGTGTTCCTCCCATCTCTGACTGTGGACGACAATGTCATCTAGGTAGGCAGCAACGTATTTCTGGTGGGGACGGAGGACTCTATCCATGAGTCTTTGAAATGTGGCTGGAGCCCCGTGGACTAGAGCTGTAATCGGGCCTTAAAAGTTAGGCCCGACAGTTCCCGAGCCCGACAGAATTCGGCCCGAGCCCGACAAGTACATTTTGATTGACAGCTTTTTAAAAGCCGAACCCGTTTACAGCCCGACATTAGGCTATTCAAATGTGCGCACGCGCACAGCTTTTTGTCAAGAATGAGTCATTTATACATGTTTTAACATAATTTATTAATGACTAACGTAGGCTATAGGCCACTTGGATGTTGGAACAAAGAAATAAATAAGTCCTCTGTAACATCGTAACATCTCACATATCCCACTGGCTCATTATTCTCATTATGCACATGGGCANCCCATCTGTCGGCTCAACACAACGTCGAGAGACCGACAGAAAGGGAATGTCTTGGTTACGGATGTAACCTCAGTTCCCTGATGGAGGGAACGAGACATTGTGTCCTTCTGGCCACAACACATGCAGCAGTCGTGAGAGGTCTCAGGCTCCTCAGAACAAAGGTGAATGAATGAGGCATGCCGTCTCCCTTTTATACCTGGATATCCGGGGGCGGAGTCCGGCATGCAAATTTCATTCGCCAATTTCATTGGCCTTTTCTAAGTAGTCGGAAGCGATTGGTTCTCAAGGACGAACCCCATCTGTCGGCTGGACACAACATCTCGTTCTCTCCATCAGGGACCTGAGGTTACATCCGTAACTAAGACGTTCTTCAGGATTTATTCATGTTCATGTTAGGTTGTTAACAGTTACAACATTTGATTTTAATTACAGCTAAATACTGCAAATGAATATGAACTAATATTAATAAAGTATTGTTTATTGTTAGTTTATGTTAGCTAACGCATTGCAATAAGGTTGTATTTCTTTACAATTAGTTAAAGTGTTACCAAAAAGTTCTAAACGAAAATTGTTTAAACTTGCGGCAGGAACTGCCCATTTTTGTATCCAAATGCAAAACATTTCAGGTCCGCAGTGGAGAGCAACATCAGCAATTACGCCTTTGGCATTATTGTTCCTCACATAAAGCTGTTATATGGCTTCAAAACAAACCATTTATTTAAAAAAAATGCATTTTAAACGTGAAGTAATTCACCACGCTTTGTAAAATAATGAAGCTCAGAAAAGGAAAGTAATAGGCCTTTTCTCGTAATTGTTAAATGCATGGGTGACAGGGCCAGGGAGAAATGACTTGAAAAGATACACGGGATTGCAGCGTAGTGTCATTATGGTGGGGATCTGTCAGCCAGTATAGATGTCTTTAATGGACACTGGCTGGGAGGCCTGTTTTCTGCTGTGAGTCAGCTCAGCTAGACTTGAAGATACGCTGTTTGATGGGCTATAATCCTACACCCTGACTAAGTGACAGGATATTTTGTCCCAAGGCAAAATCAACCGCCGACAAGACACATGCGCCAAAGCTCAGCGTTGTGCCCTCTCCCGTTTTTTGGCTCTGGAGAAAGGCAGAAGGAAGAGTTTTTCTTTTTGAAGAAAGACATGCAGATGAAGCTTGAGGAAAAGTCTCTGTCTGAGTTCAAACTAAAGGAGAACTAAAGTACTGGTCTATATTTATGGGTCATGTTTTTATTTTTGAAGTTCTGTTAGGAAAGATTTGGCCAAATATTTATTGCAGTTTGTGCTAATAATACTATTATAACAAGGTCACCTGAGAGGGAAAAAAAATGTTATTTTGCCCTCCTTTTTTTTGACGCACTTAGTAGGTTCAGACAGTTGCGAAAATGTAAAGAAAAAAACTTGAGGAAAAGAAAAAGCTCTTTTGTTCTGCATGGAACCCTCATGGGGTTGTTGTGTTCCCGTGAATGTTGCACTGTTTGTATACTAATATAAACAACAACAGCAATAATTATACTTTTTATATAGAGATTCCCAGCCTTCAAGACATTTGATAGAACATGAATATTAAAATAACAATAATCCAAACTGCTTGCTACAAAGCCTTTGACAGTCAGTCAAGAGATGAGTAAGATGGTTATTAAATAAGAGAGAGATGATTTTTGGATCTAGATGTGACCGCTTCTACCAACCAAACCTTAAAGCTTAATGCATCCACGCCAATAAGTGTTGGTAGAAAGTCTGGACGAAAAAAAAACAACATAAACAAAACCTTAAAGGTCAAATGTGAGATATTTAACGGCATCTAGTGGTGAAGCTGCGAATTGCAACCAACGGCTCACTCCACCCCTATTGTATAGTATTACGGAGGCTGACAGAGGACTACGATGTGGTCACATTTTCACGTCTTTCCTGAAGGAGATCATGTATTTACTAAACACACTCTGTAGAGCAGTTTGTCCGTTAAGGGCCACTGTAGAAACAACATGGACAATGCCATGCAAGGGGACCCGTGGTGTTTGTAGATAGAAATTGCTCATTCTAATATAATAAAAACATCACGCTTCGTTATGTAAAGTCTTTATACACCTGTGAACACATAGTTAGTATATTATATTGCATTTCTATCAATAATTCCTCCAAAAATTACACATTGGACCTTTAAGTTTTAACCTTAAACTCCAGAAGTCTCAAGGATATAGTGCTCTATCTCTCTCTCTCTCTCTAGGGTTCTGTTGTCCTTCAGGACCAGGTTTGTTGCAGCAGGGGGCAGAATCCTTAGCTGTCTGTGGTCCTCTACAACAGAAGGCTGCATGTCTGGCCTTGTGCTACTTTGCATGGTCTCCTTATCCAACTGTCTCAAGGTGATTCAAAGAGAAACAGCAAGGACTTAGGAGAAAGCTCAGGTGTGACAAAGTCTGAGCATAACTAATTACCGTGAACCAGTCAGATGTCTTTTTTAAGTGTGGAGATGGGGGTGTGATTTTTTTTCTTCTAACCTTTGATCACGGTCTCAGTGTGGCGTCATGTTGATTTCCTTCGTAGTCAGTGCATACATGTGAGATCCGGCTTGGGGAAAGTCTCATGGGCGTCTGGGTGAGTCACAGCGGCAGAACCCATTGTTGTCACACATAGCAAGGAAGCCTGTGACATCACTGATTGGACACGGAGCCATCGTTTCAGAGCCCAACAGCCTTCTCACCTAATGTGCGTCCACGGGCCGTGAAATATCAGAGGAAGATTTCAAATGCGAGCTGCAGTTAGTCATAAACGCAAAATGGATTCTTTCAAGATTGTTGTTATATAAGATGTGACTACTCGTGATTCTATTAAAATCATTTTTCTCCACAGTCAGAGCAGTTACTTTCAAATAAAAAAATGAATGAAAAGCCATTACCTTAAGGAGAATCCTTGAAACCAAAAAAACATTAACATTTAATGCCTGCCTTAAATACATCAGTAAGATTTAATATATCCGTCTAATTTTCGACTTTTAAACTGACCCTGGACGTTTAAGACCGGTTGAAACAAATGACTCATCCATGCATAAATATTTGATCAAGCAGAAAGATTGCTTTAATGTCAACAAACCGCTTAAAAACACTGCCACTCTGACATCATGACATGCTGCTAGAAAAAATTAAACCACAATTAAGCCAGAAGGGATGATGTGTAAGAATCAACACTTTAAGCATTTCAGGAGTTTAAAATAAACAAACAAGCAAACAGAGATGATGTCATCGTCGAGGTCGCTGATCCTGGCCCGAAGCTAGTCGTCGTAATAAAATGAGTCAAAACACAAAAACAAGCTTGAGGAAGATGGTTGATGGCAGTGGAAAATCGCTGACTTCTAAACTCTACCAATTTAGCCAGAAATGCTTGTTTTCATGGGTATTGAGCAATTTGTTGCTGTCTGTTAGGGTTATGTAAAATTATTGTGGGGTTAAACAGCATGGCCACTGGCCGTCACATAAGAGCTATGAGCGGAAGAACAATGGTCTTAAAGTATTTGACTTTGAAGGTTTTAGTTGCAAAATGTGTTAAAATGTTAAGGATAATAGAAATAAGTCATTGAGGGTCATAAACAGTTCTCATCATACTAGAAATATTCTGACAACAATAGCTGTAGAACAATATTGAATAGTTATGAATAATGCTACTGCAAATTCATTTAAAGATTCTACGTAACTTATCTCTATATCACTTATCTTTCTGTGGATTGAAGTCAGATTCCATTAAATGTTAAACTATTCCAGTGGAATCATACCAGACAGCTCAACCGATAAATCATTATTATAAGCTTACCCTTGCAAATCAGGATAATCTAAGACAGTTTTGAACGCAACTTTTTATGTTCTTGCTCAATTTATTGAACATAAAATAAAAATAACATTGCATTTATGTTTATTTCATCATGCCCATTATCAAAATGTGTTGGGTGAGTGTGGCACTAAAGCACATTGCCAACAAAACACAGACATATGACTCAGATTCGCTTACCGTGTGCGGTTTATGTCCGGCATCCTCCATCTATCAGATCAACGATCTTCAAATCCAGCATTATATCCACTGTTTATATAACATTCCTCACCGAAATGCAGTGAACAAACAAACACAGCTGAACTTCGCGAACGCAGTGCTCTCTCTCTTGCTCCAGCTGGTTGACGAGTGCGCATGCTCCTTCTCCCGCTCACCTTGGTTGACGCGTGAGCGTGCTCTTTCTTCTCGCTCTGGCGGGTTGACGCGTGGGCATGCTTTTCCGGGAGAATTGTCCAATAAGGGACTAAGAAAAGTTGTTACGAAAAGGATTTTCATGTTTGAAAAACTTAGAATGCTGGGGGAATGTATCGAGCACAGAAATACTCTGTCATTCGTCCAACTCGTCATACGTCCAACTCGTTTTTTGACAAGTAGACCATGTCAAGCATGCGTAGATAGCACGTTTAACGTTGTAAAGAAGTCAGAATGCATTTTGAGATTTACGGCGGACGGTGATCGCTTTCGCATCTGTTCCTCATACAAATCGATCGTTTCGCGTTGGTACCCTTGAAATATCTGTATTTTTGAACGACATTGTGACTGCTTGTATTATGTGTTTTATATTACGATAAATAAACTGTTTTAAAGATTCAATAAACATTACTTGCTCAAACTGTCTGAATAGTGTCATGTAAATGCAATTATCCTGGCCATTAAACTTAAATTAAACCCCGAAACATCATCATTGCAAATTATATCTAATATACATTTTCATAATGACGGTGAAATTCGCGTGCCCTTCACGTCGAAAAACGACGTCAAAGGAGTACCCTGCGCGTTCAAAAGTGACGCCGAAGGGCGCTGACCGATTCGGGAGTGAGAATGTGTTGCAACCCTCAGCATCCATTTTTGCATCTTTGTCGCGCTAATCGGAACGCATCACATGACCGCTCAGTTACCGCGCAAGCCCGAGCCCGGCCCGAGCCCGGCCCGAGCCCGTGTAAAATGATAGAAATTAAGCCCAAACCCGACCGAACCCGTCGGGTCCGTCGGGTTCGGGCAAAGATCTTCAGCTCTACCGTGGACTCCAAAAGGAAGTACCCGATATTGGAAGGTCCCCTCTGGGGTGCAAAAGGCGGTTTTGGGTTTGGCTTGAGGGGTTAGCTGCACCTGCCAGTACCCTTTAGTGAGATCAAGGGTGGTGATGAATTGTGCTGGGCCCATCCGTTCAATCAACTCATCTATCCTTGGCATAGGGTAGGTGTCGAACTGTGAAACTTCATTTAATTTTCTGTAATCGTTGCAGAATCTCTTACTCCCATCTGGTTTGGGTACTAAGACGATGGGGCTCGACCAGGCACTTTGGGACTCCTCTATAATGCCTAGTTCCAGCATTTTCTTTACCTCGTTTCGGATGGCTTTCCTCTTGGCTTCTGAAATCCTGTAAGGTCGAAGCCGAACAATCTTTCCGGGTTCTGTCACTATGTCATGGGTTATGAGAGGGGGTTTTCCCAGGGAGGTCAGAGAAGACATCGCGGTTGCGCCACAAAAGTTCTCATAACTCCTGCTTTTGTGCAGGTGAGAGTTGGGTACCCATCTTCACCTCTGGATTTGGTTGGGGAAGGACGTTGGCTGTGAAGACATCGCTAGGAGGGAGAAGAGGTTCCTGCCATGGCTTCAACAGGTTTATGTGGTAGATCTACTGAGCCTTGCTGCGGCCTGGTTGGCATACTCTCTAGTTGACGGGGCCTGTACGTTCTACCATTTCATAGGGTCCCATCCAGCGAGCCAGGAATTTGCATTCATTGGTTGGGATCAAAACTAACACTTTTTCCCAAGGGTGGAATTCTCGAACTGTTGCCCCTCAGTTATATAACTTGGCTTGATGTCTTTGGGACTGTTGCATGTGTTCCCTCACAATCGGCCATATCTTTGCCATTCGATCATGCATTTGACACATCGACAATGATTGAGCGATGTTGTGACGTCTGCTGCTCCCAGCTTTTTTTGGCCAGATCCAGCATTACATCGAGGTCTTCGTCCATAGAGGAGCTCAAAGGGTGAGAACCCGTTGGAACTCTGCGGTACCTCCCGAATAGAAAAAAGTACATAAGGTAATAGCTGATCCCAGTTTTTTCCTTCAACATCAATGATTTTCCGCAACATTTGCTTGAAAGTTTTGTTAAACCTCTCCACTAGTCCATCTGTCTGGGGGTGGAATATGGAGGTTCTGAGCTGCTTCACCTTCAATTGTCAGCAGGTCTCTCTCATCACTGTAAACATGAAGCATGATCCTTGGTCCGTAAGGATCTCGTCGGCTATCCCCATCCAGCTGAATAGATGGACCAGTTCTTTGATCACCGCTTTTGAGTTCGCCGACCGGAGAGGTATCACTTCTGGGAATCGGGTGGCGTAGTCGAGGATGGCCAGTATGTATCGGTGTCCCCAATTAGATTTAGGCAAGGGTCCCACGATGTCCAGCGCAATCCTGCTGAAAGGAATCCCAATTATTGGCAGTGGAATGAGGAGATTTCGATATGCTCCCTTGGGACTGTGGAGCTGGCACTCAGAACAGTGACGATAATAGTTCTCGGCTGCCTTCTTGACCCCGGGCCAGTAGAATCGGTTGAGGATCGTAGGTTTTCTCCGCCCCCAAGTGACCTCCCATCAGGTGGGTGTGGGCTAAATATAGGACCTTGGAGGTATACGCCTTGGGGACCAGCAACTGTTCTACAATTTCACCCCTTCGTTGGTCCACTCTATACAACATTTTTGTTGTTGTTGTTTCTCCCGTTTGTGTGCTGTGGTCAGGTCGGTGTCCTGCTTAACCTGAGTGTCAAACGTCTCCTCATAGCTCTCCCTTCTGAAGCTTCTTTGTTCTCTTTTAAGGTCTGGCTGATTGCCTGACAGTCCACACCTGAGATTCCTCATCAGAGGGGAGAATGATTCCACCTGGCTTTCCAGGAGCTGTCCCTGGTCCTGAATAGCCTTCCTTGTGGCTTTTTCTGATGGTGTTCTCCATGGTGCTGAAGGTGTTTCTGTGAAAGACAACGTTGGCTCACCACACTATATCTACTAACATAAGGATTGGCTTTTCATGCAATGACATTAAAACATGCAACACGCAATGACATTTTTATAGGACAGCCTCTAATACTTTATTGTTCACATTTACAATCATTAATACTTTATACGTTGTCTCTCTAAGGCTCATCTCTGACCAGTGACATCTGAAATCCATGGCCTGTGACATCTAATCCACGTTGTCTCTATTTAAAAGCAAGCAATGCCAGAATCTAACAGGGGAATGATAAATAAATGTCTTCACCGAAAAGGGCGGAAGTCTCTGGAACCCCTCGGTTTCAATAATAACTTTACATGCAATGACATTGCATGTACATTTACATTTAGTCATTTAGCAGACTCTTTTATCCAAAGGGACTAACAAATGAGATAAACAATAAAAGCAATTAGTATAACACAAGGACAACATAGCATGTGCAATAGTGCAATAAAACTGGTCTCAGTTAGCCTACCACAGTATACGAAGCTAAGTTTTTTTTTGTAAGGACAAAAAAAGAAATGGAAAAGAAAAGAAATAGAAGTCTGTATTAATGGGTCAGGTGTTAATGGAGAAGATGTGTTTTTAGACGATTCTTAAAGATGGCTACAGAATCTGCTGATCTTGTAGCAGCAGGCAGATCATTCCACAATCGTGGAACAGATCCAGAGATGGCACGTGAGAGTGATTTTTTTTTTGAGAGTGATGTTGCATTCTCTCAGCATTTCTCTTGTCTTGCTCCTGAAAACCAAACGTTTAGAATACTTATTATATTTTGACGACTGTCCAGCAGCGATGGGCAACACAGAAACATGGGCGTAACTGTGCTTCTCTTTTGCAGAGTTAATATGTGATTAAAGAACAAAGGGCCGGTCTTGCCTAATGCTAATGATGATGCTAATGGGGTGATGAGAAGACGTTGCTAATAGCTGTAATGCAGACCGGCGACGCACCTGAGGGAGTCTTTTACATCTGACAGATGCCAGTACAGAACGCCGGTGCTTCGCCTCTCAGCAACCTTAAATAACACACAGCCTCCGAATGAGAGCTCGCGCAGGGGGGCCATCAAACCGCTAAGAAGAGGTCATATGCATAAAAGACCCAAACTACAGTAGATGACAGTACCGTGATAAGATAATGGCCAGATACATGGTGATAATGGATATTGTGTGGTGGGGTGACATAAGTGACTTAATGATTTAAGCAGAATACAGTGTGTAGGTGTTAGTCTAGGTGTAATGTGGAGACAAAGCTGTAACAAAAGCAAATAAAAAGGCCATGAGGTCAGAAGATTTTAGATGCATCTTGGAGGAAGAACATTTTACAAAAATTTGTTTAAAATGCTATTGCGTCTATGTGTAAATGAACTGTTGATGTCCAAAATCTAGTGATGTACCTACATAGGCCGCATTTTAAAGGGGTCATATGACACTGCTAAAATGAATATTATCGTTTGTTTTAGATGTAATGCAATGTGTATACACTATTAAAGGTTAAAAAACGCTGTATTTTCCACATACCGTGCATGTTTGTATCTCCTCTTTGCCCCGCCTCTCTGATTTTTTACAAAGCTCATCGATCTGAAAAGGGAGGTGTGCTATGATTGGCCAGTTAACCAGTGCGTAGTGATTGGTCAAATACTGCAAGCGTGTGACGGAAATGTAACGAATGCAGCACTAAGGTCTAGCAGCACCAATAACGAGATACAACCTCGTCAGACGCCAATAGCAGATCATTTGTAACTCTGATCAAAGCAGTCTCTGTACTGTGACATGCTCTAAATCCAGACTGGAATTCTTCATTGATGTCATTCCTTTGGAGGAAGGAGCATAATTGAGTTGAAACTACTTTTTCCAGAACTTTAGATATGAAAGGTAGATTCGATATAGGCCTGTAGTTCCCTAGTTCTCTAGGGTCGAGTTGGGTTTTTTGACAAGGGGCCTTATAACAGCCACTTATATGCTTTAGGCACATGTCCTAATTCAGAGATGAGTTAATAATACAAGAAGAGGATCTATAATTTCTGGGAGCATCTCTTTCAGTAGATTTGTGGTATAGGGTCTAGATGCATGTTGTTGATTTAGATGATCTAATAATTTTAGACAGCTCATCTTGATCTACGTATAAAATAATTGCATTTCTCCTTAAGGGCGCTGTAGTTAGTTTGTTCAGCGGGTTTCACTTCTGATTGCATTGTTATAATTTTTTTTCTAATATCTTGGATTTTATATGTGAAGTAGTTCATAAATTCATCACTGCTATGCTGATATACAGGATCAGAAGTCACTGACGATTTATTTTTTGTTAATTTAGCCACGTGTTAAATAAAAACCTAGGGTTGTGCTGGTTTTCTTCTATTAGTGATGAAAAGTAGGCGGATCTAGAAGTTTTTAGGGCTTTCCTGTATTTTCGAATACTATCCTTCCATGCTGTACGAAATACCTCTAATTTAGTTTTCTTAAAGTTGCGCTCCATTTTTCGGGCCGCTTTCTTTAGAGCCTGAGTGTGTTCATTATACCACGGTGTGGGGCTGCCATTTTTAATCTTCTTTAAACGTAGTGGAGCAACTTTGTCTAGCGTTACCGAGAAGGTGGAATTAAAATTTTCAGTGGTAATGTCAAGATCTTCAACGTTATTTCTCATGATTTGAGACAATTCGGGCAGATTATCGAGAAACGCATCTTTGGTAGTTGAAGTTATTGTTCTACCATATTTGTAACAATGAGTTTTATTTGCAGCCGTAGGCCAGTGAAGCAAACATAATACCAGATAATGATCCGAAATGTCTTCACTCTGCTGAAGGATTTTAACGTCGTCCACATTTATACCGTAAGACAGTATTAAATCTAAAGTATGATTACGAAGGTGAGTGGGTCCTGACACATGTTGACTAATGCCCATGGAGTTAAGAGTGTCTTTGAAAGCCATTCCTAAGGCATCTGTAACGTTATCTACGTGGATGTTAAAGTCACCAACGACAAGGAGTCTATCTGCGGCCAGTACTAGTTCTGATAAGAACCCACCAAATTCTTTAATAAAATCTGTGTGGTGCCCTGGAGGCCTATATACAATAGCTAGAATCAATTTAAAAAGTGTTTTATCTTTAGTATTAGGTGTTGAAACATGAAGAACCATGACTTCAAAAGAATTATATTTAGAGTTCGACTTCTGGGAAATGCTAAGAGAGTTATTGTAAAGTGCTGCGACACCTCCCCCTCTGCCTTTTAGACGAGGCTCGTGTTTATAATAATAATCTTGGGGGACAGATTCATTTAAAGCAATATAATCATCTGGTTTTAGCCATGTTTCTGTCAAACAGAGCATGTCTATTTTATGATCTGTTATCATATCGTTAACAAAAAGTGCTTTATTAGAGAGAGATCTAATATTTAGCAATCCGAGTCGTAACAGTTGATTATCTGTATTTTGTTCATGTTTAGTTTGTTTAACGTTTATTAAATTACTTTCAAGAGGTTTACGCATTATTTTATGTTTGCTAATCCGGGGGACAGACACAGTCTCTATTTTGTGATGTTTGGAGAACGGATTACTACATGTTGTACATTTTGTGTATTCTGCGATGTGAGAGGCAAGCAGACAGTTGGTTAAGCCATACTGTCTGCTCCCTGACCTGGGCCCCAGCGAGTCAAGTTTTAGCATTAGCATTAAGACTTTTTGCCATATTTCTAGACAGGATGGAAGTCCCAGCCCAGGAGGGATGGAGACCATCTCGTTTCAACAGGTCAGGTCTGCCCTCAAAACTCTTCCAGTTATTTATAAAAACTATATCATTCTGCAGGCACCACTCAGACAACCAGCCATTTAGTGATGATAATCTGCTATAAATCTCATCACCACGATAAGCAGTGAGGGGGCCAGAGAATATTACAGTGTCTGACATCATGCTTGCGAGCTCACACACCTCTTTAATGTTATCTTTTGTGATCTCCGATTGACGGAGTCGAACATCATTTGTGCCGACGTGAATGACAATCTTACTGAATTTACGATTAGCCTTAGCCAGCACATTTAAATTTGACTTGATGTCAGGCGCTCTGGCTCCCGGTAAACATTTGACTATGGTGCTGGTGCCTCTATGTTAACGTTCCGAACAATAGAATCACCGATAACTAGGGCACTTTCAGCAGGTTTCTCAGTCGGTGCGTCACTGAGCGGGGCAAACCTGTTCGAGACTGTAATCGGAACGTCGAGTGATGTTTTGTCCTGCGACTACGCCGTCTCACAGTCACGAAGTTTCCCAGCTGCGGGGGATTTTCAACCGGAACCGAGCTGTGTGCGCTAATGTTGCTCGCATCCAAAGTGTTTTCTATCGTCGTTAAACTCTTACTATCCTCAGATAAAGATTGGATGCGAGACTCTAATTCTAAGATCTTCTCTGTCAGCCTAACTATTTCCCTGCATTTATCGCATATAAAGCCCTCGCAGCTGACAGAGAAGGCTAAGCTAAACATATGACATGAGGTGCAAGTAACAATAATAGGAATAGAAGCCATAACTCACCGGATTTGAAGTGCAATTCCAACTTACCAAGGTTGCTCGATGGATCGTAGTATACTCGCTTAAAAAGAGAAACAGTTAGCACACAAGACAAACCAGAGGCAAGATGATATTCCACAGTGTGAACAGAAAGCAAGCTAACACGCTATTGCTATGCTAACGGCGTTAAGTTAACTATCACTTTTGGTTTAGACTCTTCCAAGTAAATAACAGGAACAGGGTTATTGAGATATCAGGATAAGTTAGCAACGACAATAATAATTAACGATAATAAAATACACTAATATTAGAGCGAAGTGGTAAGCGCACTGATACAAACAAGCTGCCGGCAGCGATGCAGGAAACAGGAAGCAGGAAACAGGAAGCAGGACTTACAAAACAATTCTGAAACCTCCTCTAGGCCCAGAAATTACACACTTCACCTTTAGGTACTATTATTATAGAGACCAATCACAATGCCTGTTAAACGGAATCACAGAGGCAATGAAACGCAAAATTGTGATTGATGCTTGAATCCAGATAATTACCAGATCTCCACCAAGTAAATAACATCTAATACATTTTCAGACAACACAGCATCATTGACAGTTCAGTTTACAGGAGACAGGATTTAACACCAGGTATGTGTCTGTCACGTATATGAGAGAATTGATCATGAATGTCAACATTGAGTTCTTTTTTCTGTCTCATGTTTCAAAATGGTGTTAACGGCCTTGGGCATCCGAGTTTGCACTCACTGCTGCAGTTCTCAGTCTGATTTCCGTTTTAAGTTCAAATGTTGTGTTTTCATGCTTCATGTGTGCAAGGATCGATTTGTCATGCCACGCTTTGACAAGCACATCAATTGACTCATTGTCTCAAAAGACAAAATAATGTGTTGGTTGTCATAGTCAGTTCTCACAGGGAGAAAGTAAGAATGAATCGAGATTTGCTGCTGGCTTTAGGGTTATACATGCTCTAATACTTTAATGAGCATTAGTCGAATAAGCACATCTTTTTCTTATGGCAAGTCTCAGAAAGACCAGCATGAATAAGTTATGATCATACAGTTTATGAAATCGTTTGTAAAATTGCAGTAGAGAAACAATTGGACGTGTCTTTTAGAATGGATATTAAAGTGATTGTTTACTAAAAAATGAAAATTCTGTCATACTTTACCCACCCTCTTGTCAAACCTGTATGACTGGCATTGGTTTTGTGTCCATACAATAGAAGTAAATGGGTACTGTCACTGTTCGGTTACCAACATTCTTCAAAATATCTTCTTTTGTGTTTTGCGGTAGAAAGTCATACAGGTTTGAAATGAATAAATGATAAAAGAATTTTAATTTTTGGGTAAACTATCCTTTTAAGGTTCAGAGTTTGGCTGGTTAGTGTACTCCACTGCCCCTGCTGGTAGATTTCATAACTACACCGCCTATTGTAACTGCAAAAAAAAGTAATTTTATGAGTGCATGATTTGTTTTTGTAGGGATCTTAAAACTGTGAACTTGAACTTTCTCTCTAATTTGCCTGTTCTTGATGTATGTAGCCATATCAGCTTTGTCTTGCTTTCACGTGGCATTTATGGCTCAGCTGATAATACAACGGATTCTGCCCCGGCCAAGAAACTGCCATTGAGGTAAAGGGGGATGCTAAAGGAGAACTCTCTCCAGGTATTATGGGCCAGTCGATCGTATAGATTGAGGAACAAGAGAACATATCCCCATTTCTCTGAGCTATGTTTCGTGAGGTGCGCATGTGTGATAATAATTGACATGTTTGAGATGGAAAGCTTGTAACCTGCCATGGAGCAGCAAAGTAAAATTTCCCTTCCCTCTCTCAACTCCAAGGACGCTCGACACAATAGGCTCCGAAATAAACAATGCGGTAATGAAAAACGACAACAAAAAAAGACGGGCTGTGTTTACAGACCGGCTCGCCTTGACTGTGCAGTTTTCCCATCGGAGAGGTTACCCGGAATCTAATGCGTAAGAAGAGACCGAAGCCGGAATGCGATATCTCTGTTGAGCAGAATCAAAGTGTTGTAATTAACAAAAAGACGATTAAGTGTGTTTTGTGTAGAACTGTCAATAAGAGATTTCCATTGGTCTAGATTCCCAGTGCTTCCTTTGAAGATTATATTTGATATAAGGTATAGATGGGGGCTTTGTTCGTTCGAAAATAAAAATAAACTAGAGATTTCATGTTTCTTGGGTGTTAAGTCTTTGATTTTGTGATCGGCAGATGTTTTTTCCTTCATATCCTGATATAGATCCTCTATCGTAGCTGAGTATCATTCCCTGAGACCGTAAGCAGTTTGGAATAAGTAATGTTTTGTAACCTCTTATCAGTGTAATTGCATGAGTATATATAGATTAGTATCCTCTTAATCCGAATGAATTGCCTTGATGAAGCGGATATGACTATCTTCTCAAGTGTCTCTCGAGTGTCTTTTCTCCATGCTGAAAACTTGCCTTTCTGTCAGTGTCGAGATGTTCTTCTAATCAGGTTTAATTTGATCTCATTCTGTTCATGAATGATTGATCTCATTATTTGGCCAGATATCTGCATGTAATGTAATGAATGAATTAAAATTAGGTTACTGCTCCTTTAAATCCTAATCTTTCACATAATTGATTTTTTTTCAGAAATTGATCATGTCATTGCATTAAATGCAATTATATTACATTGTATCGCATTAAATGTTCAATACATCTTAGCAAAGCATTTTTTTACTGCAGGAATTTTGGTATTATGACCTCAAATGGATACTATCATGCAGTCATTTTATTATATCCGTTTCCCGCTTATAATGTCATTGTTTTATGAATTTTCAGAGAGCAGCGGCCGATGTCCCTCTGCCTGTCCCGTGACGACGAGCCATTGGCCGGGCTGGAAGCGTTGCCATTCAGACTGATGCAGCAGGACTGCACAGCTGTGAAGACTCTGCTGCTGCGTCTGCGCAGGACCCTGCATGAGGTAACGTTCCACTCTGACAGCTGATTCATGAAGCTTATTTTGGTTGTCGTCATGTGTACATTAGTAAGGCTGGATGAGTTTTCAAGCCCAACTAGTAGGCATATCAACTGCCTAGAGTTGTGGGCTGTGCTACTTGCACTGAGGAGGTTACAACCTCTCGTGCGGGGCAAGTACGTGCTGGTCCGGACGGACAGCACAGCTGCCGTGGCGTATATCAATCGTCAGGGTGGCGTTCGCTCACGGCAGCTAACACGACTCGCCCGACGCCTCCTTCTTTGGAGTCAGCAGGTGATCAGCTCCCTGCGAGCCACACACATCCCAGGCGTCCTGAACCAGACAGCCGACGCGCTCTCTCGTCAGTCGACGCCTCGTGGAGAGTGGCGACTCCATCCCCGCGCCAGCTCATTTGGGAGCAGTTCGGCCAGGCACAGGTGGACCTGTTGCCTCCCCGTACTCCACCCATTGTCCGCTAATGTTGGACAATGGGTGGAGTACTTTGGTACTCCCTGACCGAGGCACCCCTCGGCACGGATGCCCTTGCACACAGCTGGCCGCGGGACAAGCGGAAGTACGCCTTCCCCCCAGTGAGCCACATTGCACAGACCCTGTGCAAGGTCAGGGAAGAGGAGCATCAAGTGGTACTAGTTGCGCCCTACTGGCCCAACCGGACTTGGTTCTCAGAGCTGGTGCTTCTGATAACAACTCCCCCCTGGCCGATTCCCCTGACAAAAGACCTTCTGTCACAGGGGAAGGGCACGTAACGGCATCCCAGGCAGACCCCTGGAACTTCCATGTCTGGACGGGACGAGAAGATCCTGAGTGGCCCACCCCCTGCGATGGTTGGGACATCTCTCAGGCTAGGGCCTCGGCCACTAGGCGGCTATACGCCCATAAGTGACGCTCTTCTCGTCCTGGTGCTCTTCTTGTTGTCACATTCCTCACCAGGAACATCACATTCACAGGAGCCAGATTATTATTATTATTAAATATGAACACAATTAACATTGATTATTTAGAACGGTATACAGTATACAATTTTTCAAATCACTTATTCATTAATTTTTTCCAAATTTTAGAAAACATATTATTATTATTATTATTATTATTATTATTAGAATATAGAGTACATTTATCTGAAATGCCATAACACAATTTTAACTGTAAGAATTCATTTGTGACTAGGATCTAAAATAAATCACAACTGAATTCTAGTGGTTTCAGAGTAGCCATGGCACCCTTTGCCTAGAATTTGCAAAATTATACAGTATTGAAGGTATTTTCATCTATTATGGCCTTCTTATTGCTTGCTTTCTTTTTCATTATTTAATCTACACCTTAAGATACATTTTTTTTGTATTTTGAATCATCAAGATTGCAATAATTACTATAAAATATATTTTTATGTCAACGACAAGTGTTTCAGTTTTATGTTGTGTTGAATTGAATTGAATACTAAAGTGACCATAATCACTTTTAAAAAAACCTCCTTGGATTCATCCCACACTGATGAGAGTAGGAACGCTCATCCAGGTTTATTTTCTTCCGCTTGTGCAGTAGCTGGGTGAACGTTCTTCCCCTATAACAATCACTTTCTTCGGTGAAGGTCCAGAGAACAGCTCACAACAGAGGAACATGAATATTTAAGAGGAAGTTCTTTGGCCTCTTTACTGACTCCTCTCATTAACATGCAAATTAGCATCCATCAGCATTCGTAAACCACTGCGCAACAAGAATCGCAATGACCATCGTTCATGTGCGATTTTATTTGCTTAACTGGTCATTTAAAACCTCATTCCAGACTAATTTATGCCAATGTCTGTTCAAAATGATCGGCACTTAAACCAATTATTCAACATACTGTATAGTCAATGTGATATGCCGTCCTCCTCACATTTGGTTAGTAACACTGGAAAGCTCCAGGCTGGCTTTGTGATCCAATCATTTCAACAGCGTCTGACCTCTCAGACAAAGTTATTGTTTAAATGTTACCTTGGTTCGAGTATCTCTTGTACCTTTGAATATTATGTAGTGGCTGCTGGCATTCAGTACCTGGCCAGACATTCTGTGTGAGATTAAACAGGCTTTCTGTTGCAGTGAATCCTGTCTGGTTCATCTGCATTACTATTGCCATGTGCATACGCAACCATTTTAATAGTTACCTCATAATAACAGCAGTGCTTTTAGTTTTGGTGTTGCACAGGCTAAGCTCTTGGGCCACATCTGCATTTGGGAAACATTTATCTTTGTTTTGCCTTTTTACCTTCTTGATTACCTCAATATTTTGACACTTTATTACACTTTACTTGTCCGCTTCTTGTCTTTTAATTTAAAGTGTAGAAAGCAGCACATCCCACATCTTTAATAACCAAGGCTTAAAGTTTAATGTGCACTGTGAAAAGATTACTAACAATGACATCTTAATGGCTGTGATATTACACTTCATTTGGAAAATATAGACCTGTTCAAACCACTTGATTAGGCACTTTATTTTCTTGATACAACATTTGCTTTCTTCATTTTCCACCAGTGACGCAAATGTCAGTGGCCCTGAGGCCTAAACCCTGAAAAAGGTCTGATTTTTCTATGTCTCTGTCAGTGGGAAGCTTCTGGCATATTCTGGAGAAATGTTGCGGTGCCCTCATGATAATAATAGTAATCAAATCAAATCGTCAAAATGCGTCAAACAGTTTAAAATTAGTCATGTTTAGTGAGTCTTAACCACCCTTTCACACCAAAAACAAGTTTAAACCTACAGAGAATAATGTTCGATTTATTAAAAGCTTGCACACGTTTACATTTTAAACACATACTCCACCCAAAAGGTGCATCTCAAAAAATTAGAATATCATGAACAAGTTCTTTTTCTTTTGTCATTTAATTCCAAAAAGCAAACTTTTTTATGTTCTAGATTCATTACACAAAGTGAAATATTTCAAGAGTTTTTTTTTTTTTAATTCTGGTGGCTACGATAAAAAACAGCCAAAAAAATAAATAAATCCAGTTTCTCAATTTGAACAAATGCACACCAAGTTAGACCCAATAATTATACAGTGATTATTAAAAACATGTGCATTCACAATTCAAACTCCCCCAATGTTCAAACAAATCTTCACCCTTGGTTGACAGTATACCATAGCTATAATTACAAACCCCTATTTAATTCTACTTTTCTTCAGGTATCCAAAGCTTCTAACGGAATTATGTTAATGCACAGCTTTATTTTAAGAGGGCTCGGGCCCTAGTGACACAGGCCCCAATGTGACTGCATCCCCCTCGCTGTCAATCCCTCTCCACACTGCTTCCCACAACATCAACACCGATGACTAATGAATCATTGTATTGTTAAAGACTGTTTTTGGTGAACTCCTGAGCCCTATCTTTGCTGCGTTGTTCAAGCAAATGCAGCAGAGAAGACGTCAAACTTCAAAATATCTTATAGATGTAATGTAGTTTTTTGACATACTTGTTTTTAAAAGGTCATTTAAAACAGTTTATCAGCAGGATTTATACGAGATAATGATCATTCTGTCAGTTGGATTTTGCACTTTGAATTGTGGTCTGCGTGAAAATGCTGTTGTTGTCTAGTTTAACAAAATGAGTGCAAATGCTATTCTGAAGGCTTTGGCAAACATGTTCTTATAGCCATTGGCTGTGTCTTGGTCAGAAAGGGTCACGTAGTTGAAAACAATATTTTAATATTGTAATATTATAACCGTGTCATGGAGTGACCCCGGAACCAGTCAGTTCAGAGCCTGAGCCAAGCAGAATGATATTTATTATTCGTTTTGTTAGTTATTTTCTTTTGAGTGCTCATTATATATTAAGATGTGTATGATCCTTGCCTTTCAGAGCACCGAGATCAGTCCTGCGAGCAGCCTTCACTCTTTACCCATAAGCCCTTGCAGTGAAAAATCGCTCCCCTTAAAGGTGAGATTTAAGCTCTGTTTTAAGGATTTGTCGGAATGTGTGTTTCTTATATATTTTATAACCTGTTGTGTTACAGGGACACAAAGTATGACTATGCTTTTGGACCATGGATTTTATTTTTAGTCAAAAAGCAACAATGTAGATTGGATGCTGCTAAGTCAATCTAATAACATTTACATTTAGTCATTTAGCAGACCAATCCTCTGTGATTTGGCTGGCACCAAATGACATGGCCATAACAAACTCTTTTATATGAATAGGTCAAGAGGGACAGTTCACTAAAAAAGTTCATTTACTCAATCTCATGTTTTTCCAAACCCATATTACTTTGTCTTCTGTGGAACAACAAAAGTGATGTTCGGAAGAATGATAAGGACTGACAACCTCAGTTACCTTTTACATTCATTGTATTTAAAAAAAAGAAGCTGCATCAGTTTTCTTCTGAATTTTTCATTTTGTTGTACAGAAGAAAATACAGTATAATGTGTGTTTGAATTGACTTGATCATTTCACAATTTCAAGCAATTTCAAAAAAATTTTGAACCCTTATTGTTATTAAGGTATTATTGTTAGGTGACAATAAAAACACATTCGCTTTTACTTCCTTGAAGTTTTCAAAGCCCACAGATCAAATGTAACCAAGGCGCTGAATGACCATTTTGAGACAGATCTCTCTTTATCGATGTAGTTCATTTTCTTGCTCCAATGTGCCTTTCCTAAACACCCTGTTCTTTTCATCCCAGCCTGAGTCTGTGATAAATTTGAGTTACTCTTTTCTCTATCATCAATAAATTTCCCCCACTAACTTGATGAGATTTTGTTATGCGGCCTAATCTTTCAGCGATGGACCAATGGCCGTCATCAGAAAAGGTTTATGATTTTGTGCGAGGAGCTCTTCGCTGATGGAAGAGGATTTTCTATTTCATCTGGCCCTTTTTTTGAACGGCTCAAAAATCTGGTTGAGTTGAGCGAAGTAAAAACGAGGTCTGCGTCTTTCTCTGTCCTCCTTACTGACCTACATGGAGCACTAACAGAGCGACGGTTGCGGTGGTGAATCACGTGACGTACCGGCTCATCCGCATCCTAGCGCCACGCAGCGGGAAAGAGAGAGGCTCAGAATAGGAGCCTATGCATTCTGACATTGTGTTCAGCTGACAGCGGAGGGGTGGGACTTGTCCTGATTCATTCCAGGGGAAAAAAAGACAAAAATTCCAGATTTTAAAAATAAAGCCCCAGAATCCACCTGAGACGAAACCGTGTCACTTCTCGTCCTACTTTTAATCGAAAACTTCTCTCACCAAACATTTGTTATCCCCACCTTCTTAATAATTAGAGCCTGTGGAAAGCGTTCTCCTGCGGCAACAGCATAGCACAGGTCGGAGGGATGGAGAAGCCGGTCGTACTTCACTCGGGAAAAATGGGGTAATTTGTATTAATAACGCCCTGTTAAGTGTGAATTTCAACCCCCCCCATCCAAAGGGTGTGCTGTTTTAAATATGTAACATCCCAAATCACCCTTTACAGGAATAGGTACACATCAGTCATGATGACTCCTCTGATGCCCTAGTTCATGTCCAACTGATGAAAGACATTTAAAGGGAAAGTTCACCCAAAATGAAAATTCTGTCATCATTTACTTACCTTCATGTTATTTCAAACCTGTGTGACTTTCTTTCTTCTGCATAACACAAAATGAGATATTTTGAAGAATGTCGGTGACCAAAGGACATTGGATCCAGAGGTCGCGTTAACCGAAAATTTTCCGCCATTGACAGATTTTTTTTACCAGTGACGGAAATATCTGAAGGCCGTCTGTCATTTTGACGGATTACAATAAGGTCAGTTTGTAATGCCCCCGTTCTATCATTTCCTTTCATCAGAAGGTGATCGTGAATGAACTGAACATGACTGTGAGCGGCAGGAGGTAGGCTACATCCCCTGCCCTGAAGTTTCCCATTCATTAGCTTACTTACAAATGCCTGCTCTCGCTTGGAAAACGCGCGTGCGGTCAGCGGAGAATTGCCGTGCAGATGCATCTGTCACTCAGCCCCCGTGTCGCATGCACGCATAGACACACAGGTGCGCAGTGATGCGTCTTTACAGAGTTTTTTCCCTCAGAAAAGCGACTAGCATCTTTTTGGATAAACATTAGCTTTCAGTGAGTGGAAAAAAGTCTCTTTTGGCGTCTTCTCTGTTCGGTGAGCGGCAGAAGCAGCACATTCATGACCAAACCGCAGCTTGTGAGTTGGTACAAAACACCTGTTACAGGCATCTGTCATCGTTACTAACTGGACATATGAACATAAACATTTGTCTAGAATTATTATTTTATGTCTGTCAACAGAAACATTAAATATATGAATGAATATAAACAACAACTTTATTGGGCATTCAGTTGTATTAAAATATAGTAAGTTCAGAGAGTAAACGAAAGTTCAGCGTGATGATGTCATGAACATGCTAATTAGCACGTAACAACACCTTGCACCATAGTGACGGGTAATAATAGATTATGACGGATTTTTTACGAGCCTGTCCATCAAAATGACAGACAATAAAAAGTCTAGTGCAACCTCTGATCGGATCCCATTGACTTCCATTGTATGAACACAAAACCACTAAGACATTTCTCAAAATATCTTTTTTGTGTTCACTAGAAAAAATAAATAGAATAGTTATTTTTAATTGAACTATCCCTTAAAGTAAATTGCAGTTATTACAGTAGTTAAAATATAAAAAAGCACAGTACCTTTTTCTCAATTGATTAAAATCATTGTGAATATTCCAGCAATATGCAAGAAGATACTCTCTATATAAAACAAGAGACTGAAAAACAGAAAGACTCTACATCCCTTCTAGGATGAGGCCTTTGTGATACCAGAAGATTGTCTTTAAGGTTCTTTGTCCTTTCTTTGCCTGAAGTATTTAATCTAGGACAGACAGATGGAGATGCCCCTCATATGCAGCTCTACAGCACGGGGTAAAGGCACAGCTCTCTGTCCTGTGTCTTGCGTATCTGTGCGAGCGCATGTGCACACAAGTGTGACCGAACCCCTCTCTAGAGGTCCTTCATGGCACTGCACAGATAAAGTGGCTCATGTTAAACCTCTATAATTAAGAAATAATTTCAATATTCCCCACAGGCAGGGATTTGGAGGGAGGTTACATCAAGCCTGTCTGCTGCACGAGTTTCTGAGGACGTGACCTTTGCGATGAAAATTTAAATCTTATCTGCGATTTGACGTGAATGGGAAAACATACAAACAGGGCTGCGTAAAATGGGATGTTATATGTAGGTGCAAAGTTTAGTCGCATTATTTATGTTGCCATCTCCAGGCAGAAATTAGCAGTGAAATGTCGAAGATTGACAACGGCTCCCTTGAGATGTTTATAGCGTATCCAAACCAAAGGCATGGAGCTTTGAACATTTCAAAGTATGTGACATTGAAGCTCGTAATCCTCTTCTGATCTCTAACTCCAGTGTCGTGTCCATCTTCTTTCCCAATGCTGCCTCATCTCCAAACACGGGTTTTATGAAAAAGGTCTCGTTTTCTGGTGGCGTCGGTTCTTTTGGGTTGTTCGTCATGGCCGTTTTCTGCTCCCGGGCCTCTCGGTCCTCCTTTACTGCCCTTGAAGCTGCAGCGTGTGCCTCCCTTCCCCCAGCCTCACATAATGGATGCCGACAACACAAGGTCGTGGGAAAGTGCCTGCTAGTTCAGGTGAAGTTTATGGATGAGATTGAAACCACAGCACAAAAAGCACACCTCCACCTCTCAGCCGCTGCGCTTCTACACCCACACAAAAGGCTGCAGATTCAAACCGGGGGCGATGGCTTGAATAACTCCGATTGACTTTTTAGAAAAAAAATGTATTTGTGTGTGCTTTGTGTTTAGGATCCTGGGAGAGAAGAGAACCTGTTCCTGCAACAACAGTTGAAGGAAAAAGACGAACTCATTCACCGACTACAGGCAGAGCTGGTGAGGATTCAGAATTTTTAGAAACTAAGCACAACAAACATTCAGATTTCATAAACAGAGAAGCTCTTTGTTTTTTGAGGTAATAAACAGCCTTCTGAAATTCTTATAAGCAAAAAACAGGTTACATTCCTCTATTTTCATTTAAAAATGATCTTTTTGAACTGTGACCTGAAATTTGAAATAGAACCTTATTCTATTTTGCTTTGTGCCGCTCATTAAAATACTAAGATATTTTTCCATACAATGTAAAAAATAGCTTACAGATTTGGAACAAATTGAGTACGAGTAAATAAAGACACCATTTTTGTCTTTGGCTAAACCGTGCCTGTGCCATCCTGTTGGTTTCACGCACCTTCCCTCTCCCAAGTCTCACATTATGTGAGAAGTTATGGAGGGGCCACTCAGCAGTTCCCTCTAAACTGAGATTATATTTGATGGACTCGCTCGCTGTGCCGTAAACAGCTCATCGCATGCTTTACATGCACTGCGAGACGCATAACGTTCCCAGTTCTAGCAGCAAGGCGAGAGACAAGTGAAGGAGAAATATGACAGGTCCATCTCAGATTTATAGACCAGCATTATTGAAGAAAGGGATGGGATGGTGTGATAAGTGCCGAGGAGGGGGTAGGACAAATAAAAACGGTAGAGGGCACTAAAGAGGTTGTAAAAGCAAAAGGACAAACAAAGCACAGAGCTCATAATGCTTCAGATAGTGCCTGACTTTTATTTATGATGTGTATGTTTTATTTAGCACTGTTATCTTCTGATTGTACGAGAGAAGTTTTGCAAGGGGCCTTTAAACACTGAGCTCAAAAAGCGTTTTGTAATTGACTGCTGTATCCAATTGTATTGGGTGGCGGATTGCTATCTGCGCTCCTATTGGTCAGTAAAGCTTGCAACGCTGTTGCACGTAACGGAGGAAACCGCCAACTCTCAGAAAACGAACGACCTCAGGTCACTTCTATGTCGCATGTCTTTATCATTTCACCCATGACGATAAATCGCTAGTTTAAATGATCCAGACCTACAGTCCGTGTTATAGATTTTCAGTGAAAAGATTTTCCTCTCGCTCAGAATGTAGAAGTCTGCACTGATGTTGTTGTTATCTATCCTCTCTTCTAAATTCAGAAAATGTGTTCGGCACTCTCTGAAGGTCACACTTCTTTTTCTGTGAGCTTGTTGGTAAATTCCACAGTGCTCGCCGCTGTTGCTCTGCTATAAAAGAACCCAGCCTTTCAAACTCCATGTGTGATGTGAGTTTTTGCCAGAGGGCTCCAGCGGTTGTTTCCCCTGTGAAGGCGGCATACTCTCAGTTTAATGAGCTCATTATTGGACATATGTTTAAACGTACTGTATGTGTAACGTGACATCCGGCCGACGACGCTAGAATGTTTGGCCATTGACATCACTGCATTAGAGATTCGGCCGCCCAGGAGACCTCGTGCTCTATTTTTAGGGGTAGAAAAATCTGCGGCCACAATAGCTTAATAAATCACGGCAAAAAGTCATAAAATAATACTCACCGGTGAAGCTGGCAGCCTGCTGGCCAGGTTCGTCTTTGTCCATTTTTACTGTCTTTATTGGATGTCATTAATGAAGTATGGCTGCCCTAAATTTTGCCGCACCATATTTCTTATTTTTATTAGTCTGTCGTTCCGCCGTGTTCGAGAGGGGGATTAAGGCTGTTTGATATTCAGAGTCAAGGCTCAATGTTTTCTGATGATATAGCTGATATGAATGTTACCCGAAATGTTTTGATTTAGTTATTCGGCTTTGATATAACGGAAAAAACATAACAGTGTAACAGCTCTACCCTGCTGAAAAAAAGGCCCTCAGCTGGTTTAAACCGGTCTCCAAGCCTGGCCAGCAAACACACAAGCAAGGAGCTCAGACCAACAAAACATGTTTTTTAGTTTTAATAACATGTAATTCAGTGTCTTACACGTAATTGTCTTTTATTTCCACAGGAAAGTGTCCGTGCTCCTCAGAAATCTCTTTGCCAAAAAGCTGACAAAACCACTCAGACAGATCTTTTAGTCTCAGAGGTGAGTTCCCATTAAAACACAAGCTCCTGACGACGCTGCTAATGTTCTGAGGTCATTGAGCTGGATCTGTTTTTTCTAATTGAATACCGATCGTACATCTGTCTTTTTTATTTCACTGCCTTTTAATAAAGGGCACCTAAAGTTAATTCTGGGTTTTTGGATGAACCATAACAATGGAGATTGTGGCGTCAAATGTTACACACACACTTATCCATATCAGGTTGTCTGCAGTTCTTTTTGGCATCATTTAATATCAGCCCACACTTTTATCACCCCCTGCCCAATAATTTCAACACTCTTTGTTATTTGTTTTAGTTCTTAATTTTGGACAAAAGGTAGATGTTTTCTAGTTCCCATAGGCACCTCTTAAAAGTTCTCGCACAACAAATGTCGATGATGCCTTATTGCAGTGAGTCAGCAAGCTGTGCTCATTTAAGTGCATCAAACTTTAAATGACTCATTAACAGAGATTAATGCAAAAGCATCACATTTTACAAAACCCAGCATATAAACTGTCCTCTCTGTTAATGTGTTTTCCTTTCGAGACACTTGCTTATAAAAACACTAAATAACATTTGATGGTTTGGACAAAAGCTGTTGAGAGATGCATCAGTATTCTTGTATATCTCCAAGCGTGTGTGCGTTTGTTTCTCAGCGTTTGCGGTGTTTGTGATGAGCTTATCATCGCTTTAATAAATTGAATTTGTCGCTGATGGTTGAGATGGTAGATTCTCTTTTGAGATTTCTGTCATAAATTATGACCCTGGAGTTGAGGGGACCTGACAGCGGCCACATCAGTATTCTTTCAGTCCCTTTACAGCCAAATGGCTTTCAGTTGGACCACTGCAGCGACACGGTCCATTTTCCCCCCTGGCATTTAACATCTCTTCAGACTTGCGCTTTGTATTCCAGCTAATATGCGTATGTGATGTGAATCCGGATGGCTTTTTCGTATTGCTCGGCAATCCATTCTGTGACTATCGTGGCGCTAATGCTCCGCCACTCCATCAGACCCCGGCATCGCATGCTGTTGATGAAAAGTGCTCTAAAAAGCTGAAATATTAGAAAGAGTGCTTATTATGTAGCCGACGCATTAGATAAGCGGCGTTGTTGCAGCGAGCTGGCTTTTTTTCTTCTGCGGTCCCAAAAAAGACCCCATGTGGAAATGGTCGCGTGGGTGGACCTTCTTCCTGTCTGCCTCAGATGTACCGACGTTGGACGAGCACACGTGAGCAAGCACGAGACCCTTAGGCACCAGCTCGGCAAGAGATGAGTTCTGCATTTCCACCCTGCCCCACGTAGGCTACGCCCGCTATATGGGTTACCGCATTGAGGCCGCGCAAATATCCAAAAGTGTGTCTACAAGTGGGTCATCTATTTCTAAGGCTGCTTCAACTGGAGGAGGTCATCCGTTTCCTTTTTTTAACTCTTGTTCTTTCTCTTTCGTCTTTTTTTCTGGAGCACCCTGCTTCTCTCACCAGCTGAGCTAATTAGCTGAAAGCGAGAGGAAGAGAGGCTTCTGGTGCCCGCTGTTGAGTCATAGTGCACCAGGGGGCCCGAATGGCCTCTTTCGGAAGCGTCGGACAGTGATACGCAGTCGCTGTCTCTCCCGCAAAGACTTCTCAAAGTCCACTCTGTCTCTGCTGTCCTGATGCGCAGCGGGAAGGAGCGAGGTCGTGCGGAGGGGCTCCTGTCAGGACAAGGAGGCACGCCGAGATGGACAGGGGCCAACCTGCTCATCTGTCCGAGAGCAGAAGGAATGATGCATAGTATGGCAGAATGATGTGTAATGCTCCAGTGGAGCGCTGTGCTGTTATGGATAACTCTTATTTGCTGAGCAATGTTTTCATAATATAGACTGTAAATACATACGGTAAAAACTGGTGAGTGTGGATGGTGGAAATTCATTTTAAGAGTACATTGTGCACACCAAACAGTTAGATTTCATGTAAAGTTATTGTATTGTCGCTGTCTTTCTGAAACCTCGTATGTACAAGTTCGCGGAAATGAAAAACATTGTACTTGTACACAGTCAACATTGTACTTTTCAAATGATTAGAAAGTGCACTTTTTTAATACTTTTTATTGCTTAGATATTTGCAAAACCCAGTCACAAACCTAAAGCATGACTAATAATAATGATTTCTGACCAAAAAATAAAAATCAAGAAATACGGAGATTGCAAGGTTTCAGAAGGACAGCAGCCAAACAGTATATTGATCGTTTATGGTAAGGTTACTAACTAAAGTTCAATTTAATAATGAACAGGTTATCTCCGTACCGTTTTCACATTATTTTTCAATAAATTTGATTTCTGCCTTTCAAGACTTGAATTTTCCCCGTCTGATGTGATGGTCACCTCAAAAGCTGCTGAAAGGTCTTTCGTCTCCCGTGAGATGTCTCTCTCTGCTGTTATGTCTGTTTACACTGCTTTATTATGCCGGCCTAAGCCAGTTAATATTAAGCTCTGCCCTCCATACCGCCGCTCAGCTATTTAAATGAAAAAGCACTTAAGAGCTCATTTGCTCTGGCATCCCTCCCTTCCGCAGCTGAGATATGAAGTTTTATGGATTAGCTTCTGTTTTTTTGCGTTATTTCCCTTAGTCATAAATCTTTTTTATACAAGTGACAGTTCTTATTAAAATGCTCGAATATTTAGCCAAATGGAACCCCCTTCCAGCCAGAATAAGTCCTTTTTTTCTGATACTTGCCCAAAATGGTTGGATTCATACCAGTGAGGGAGATTGATCAGTGGTCGACTTTATATAGCTGGAGGACACCTGTTAATGGAGTTTACTGGACATCTCCCACTGTTCTGCTTTCCAGCCTTGATTAGATGCATTTCAAGCCCGTTTTGCAAGAAAATGAAACTTTACCATCAATCTCTTTATTGTTTCCAATTTATTTCATTTTGCTTATTTATTTATTTCGATTCGTTTGCACATTAGGGGTCCACCGTGTTTCACAGAGTCATGCCGGGGCCCATCTGATCGCTTGTGCGGGGGACCTGTTACGCTAAACTCTCAACTTCATTGCTCAAACCGGCATGCTTTTCTCTCTGCATGGGTCAAAGTGTGAGCACAGAACCTCATAGAATGACACGCCTGCTGGGCGGTAATAGCTTCCTGTTCTGGTAACTTTTATAACGAAGTTAGATATTTGGTTTGCTGTTTATTACCAGATTTTCATTTTGTTTTTAAATCCTTTTTGACATTAGAAATGGTGTGCAAACCGCTTGACCTATTAGGTCAAATGCATTAAGATATCTAAACATTTCATGCTTCTTGTTCACAATTGGATGCAGTGCTCTACATGGTTCACCTTGCACCCTCATTTTTGTAAAGGCCATTCAAATACATGCTTGCTATTATCTTGCATTTCTCAAGCTCTGTGTGATCACTCCTGGGCGGAAATGGCCCGAGGCCATTGAGCTTCTGAATAGTGAAGTCACCCTTCATGGTTTTACCTTGACCCATCTAGTTTTACTTTTACTGATTTTGGCAGCATTCTAAAACATCTTTAGTGGATTTAGTGACCTACAGAGGCATTAGATAAACAGATAAACTTGGACCAATGCATTAATGAGACACTGTAAGCAGGTGAGGTGAATTAATGATGTGTACACAACCTCAGAGAGAGCGAGGTCTGCCTCGCTGGCCAGGTTGACTGTTGCTCTTGTTTACGTGTTGCGTGGTTGTCTGCAAACTGCTTTCAAGACATATGCTTTGCTTTCAGGGCCATTCTCGATTCAACGCTTCTGCAGGTTCCTCTTGCAGGAGGCCATGTGAGTTCACTCGCTGTGTGTTCTGAGATGTTTCCACCAGTGCATGACATGATGTTCTGTCAACCATATATTGGGTTATCTACTCTCTTACCTTCACTCTCTCTCCTTTGGCCCTGTTGATTCTTAACCCACAAACTGTTCCTGACACAAACTTGTGCCAATGCCTGCCACTTGACTTTTATTTTTCTCATTTATTGGATTATTACACGGCTCTTTGACGTACTTCTATCTGATTGGTCATTCACTGCATATTCAGATATTAATGTATAATGACTGCTTACTGTAGATTATAGTTTACCTGGAAAAATACAACCTTAATGTTGCTTGTATGTCTTATTGGAATTTGCTTTGGTTTGAAATAAGTTATATTTGCCATTATAGACATGCAATTCTGATTGCAAAAGACTAAATAAATGTGATCCTCTCGGAAAAATCCAGGCTATACCGTTGCTTTCAGACTGAAAGCTTGTATCTCCAAAAACTGCTTTTTTACAAGACACGAAGAAAGCACTGCATGTAAAAACACTGTGTTGTAAAAGTCAACAAGCTCTTTTTAATTGTTTAATAGTTACATAATTGCAAAACCCACAGACAAACATGAAGGGTGACCAATAGTAATGATTTATGAAAAAAGGTACAAGGTTTCAGTCTGACAGTGATGATTGAGCATCAAAGTAGTCATAGAGTGCGTTTACATGCACAAAATAAACAGATATCTATCAAAAGCTTATAAAGGAAACCAGTTTTCACGTGTTTACATGCATTTTAATAAACCGGCTATACGCAGTTAACCGCGTTTACATGGAAAATTGAGACTTGTCAGGTTTCTCGCGTGCAGTGACGCTTTATCGATGTCTAGTAATAAAAAATGAAGCGGGAAATCTGTCAGAAGCTGTATTTTTATATCTCTTCTCATGTCTGCAGTACCCGGAAATGCACTAATAGTTTTTCATTTTGCCGTTTCTACATCAACTGCATTATTCGAGGGCGGACTTTTAGGTGCCGATCAGACAGAATGTGTTTTTTGCTGTTAGACGCTCCCCTTTTGAATTGTTTTCTGTTGGCAGGGGATATTTGGTTTGCTGTTTATTACCAGATTTTCATTTTGTTTTTAAATCCTTTGTGACATTAGAAATGGTGTTAGAAGTCAGCTTCTGACAGATTTCCCGCTTCATTTTTTATTACTAGACATCGATGAAGCGTCACTGCACGCGAGAAACCTGACAAGTCTCCCATGTAAACGCGGTTAACTGCGTAGCCAGTTTATTAAAATGCATGTAAACACGTGAAAGCTGTTTTTTTGTGTGTTTATATTGATGTGTACAATTGCGTCAGAGCGCCTGAAGTTGAAAAAAATCAACTCTGTGCAGAAAAGCGGTTGACGTCATGCGCCTTTTTTCCCATTGTCCAATCGAAAGAAAGGAGAGGCGGGGCTTCCGTTGTGGTGACGGAACTTTACAGTTGCTTGAAACGTCTGGAGAGTGCAATGATGAAGGAGAAGCTTGTGCTGGCTGACGCAGGTTAACTGGGCAAGGTCAGAGCAAGCGCCTTTCGCTTGTACCTGTTTTAGTTTCTGCTAATATGACAGTTAACAGCAACTAGAGTGCTCGCGCTATAATCCTTGACTGACAGGACAACTGATTTTGTGGTTGCATAGCAACATAAAAAAAACGCAGCACGCTGCTCTTTTCAAAAAGTGAACAAAAAAGGCAGTGCAGTGCGCTGCGTTTTCAAACAGAACAAGCACGTTCTGTGTGATCGCCCGCTCATGCGTTTACCTGTCCTTACACGTTATCAGCTTATTAAGCTTATTAATGTGCATGTAAAAGCACACATAGATATTAAAATGTGTATTTATTGCATATTAAGTTATAGATTATATGATGATTTTGAGAAACAGTACTTACATTTTAATTTTTGATAGATACTGAAATTACTGAATATTTATTGACACTACATCTGCTTATTTTGAAGAGTTTGGTTCCAAAATGAGATAACTGTTTTAAAATTTTTGTGTTATCATGTTATCATGTTTTTATTGTTAGTTAGCTGTATATTTTTGTTATTATGGCTTAAATCAAAACAAATAAACTGCAGTTTGATTGATATTAATTGGATTGCACAATAAAAAAACATGATTTTTGATTTTTTTTTTAAAACGGAGTTATCTCATTTAGGAACCAAACTCTTCATTTATATGATGTATATACGATTTATGTAGAAAACAGTACATCCTAAAAAAATGATTACCTGGGCTTTCACAGATCGGGCCATAAATAGTTTTTTTTAAGTAAAAGGAAGGTAGTAATTTAAACTTGAATCAATATTTAATATCCCTCTATTTCTTTATTGATTTATTTGGAATGCAGTCGTGTAATAAGTATTATAAATCACAAAATGCAGGACAGTTCAAGATCCACCTTTATGAGTGTATTTTGTGATGACGGTACCTTCTTCTCTACTTGTTGCTTGCCTGTTCTTATTTTTTTGTCTGTTTATCTCAGTTCCTTCTCCATCAGATATTCTGCACAGGTTATCACTGTGCGCTGCTGGAGACTCTGAACTTGGAAGTACACCAGCCATCCTGTTTCGATGGCCGCACTCACAAATGGCACTCGAAGATTGCTTCGAAATACCATCTGCGGCCCAGACACTTGTTTTGCAAATTATCTCTTTTGTGTTTTTACTTGGAGCTCTCTAACTGTCCATCATGTATTACTCATATCCAGCCTCAGCCAACTCTTTTTATCTAACCTGCAGCCGAGGTGTGGTATTGTGTGTCTGCCTGTTCTGAATCCATAACTTATTAATCCCCAAAGCTTGTAAGGAAGTTTGAGGAAGCACATAGAGCCGCTCGAACGTGGACTGCGTGCGTAGCGATGTAATCCGCGTATACGGTAAAAGAGCGGTAACCCAGCATTTCGTACACCCGGGGCGACCGGAATGGGAAGATGAAAGCTCTGTTTACTCAGGTGGAGAAGCTTTCTGCAGAGAAGCAGAGAGACTCTGACGCTTTGATCCTATTTGTGTGTTTATATTGATGTGTACAATTGCGTCTGCCGTAATGCTTTACAAAGTGAAAAAACATTGTGCTGAAAGAGAGTATCTGTACTGTGTTGCTTGGCAATATTGACCTATTTGTTAACTGGAAGAGGAGCACCTGGGATGATACTGACACTGTTCCAGAGAATGCAGGCTGTGTGATATCTGCAGGCCGTGGAATGAGATTCATTCTTTTGTTCTGGCGTTAGCGTTTAATCAGCAGAACACTCTCTCTTAGCAGTGGGGCCTTTTATGTTTTTGCCAAAACTCTTTATTTTGTTTTATTTATGAACACCAGCAAACATGGACTACTGGTGTCCGACATGCCTTTTGTTAGCCCAAACAGCATTGCGTGATATATACTGTAATGAATTGTGTCTAGACTGATGCTTCATAGCTTTGCGTATAGTCGTCCTCTCCATGATAAACACCCCGGGGAGTTCACGAGCCTGTGATGGTGAGAGAGCATTTGAAGTGTGGCTCGGTTCATAATTAAGTGCTGCTCTGTGCCGTTACATGCGGGATAAGATTGAGATAAGTGAGCTGGACAGATGCCAGGATGTAGTCGGGTGGTCAGAACACCCACATCACTCTGTCTACTGGTTCTCATTCAGTGTAATTAAGATATCATCATATTCAATCAATTGCAATTTTTTCTTTGATCTTGTATTCGCAATTAATTTCACAATTTGTGTATGCCAAACTAGCGTGAAACATAAATGACTCATATATGTTTTAAACCACTGCACTAGTCATTGTTGTGGCTTATAGACTTAGGTTTGTAATTTTTTACTACTATATACTTGAAATATTTTGCCTTAATGTGATAGTTCACCCAAAAATGTAACATTTATTGTCATTTACTCACTCTTATGTCTATCCAAATGTGTCTTTCTTTTTTCTTAAGAAGAGAAAAGAAGATATTTTGAACAATATTTAGAACCATTAAACATTTTGCCCAATTTCCATATTTCAATTGGATTGGCAGAAACTATTAAGATCTTTCTCAAAATATGTTCATTTGTATTTCACTGAAAAGTCATTTGCATATTTTGAATCGGGTGAGGATGAATTTGTAATTAGAAAATTGTTATTTTTGGGTTAACTATCCCTTTATGGTTATCTTTAGACTATTATGATCCAAGTCAAATTTGCATTTGGAAGATTCAAAACCGGTTAATGGTTATGTCATCATTCTGTGGCCAGGGGGAGGAGCCACAGAATAAGTCCCACCATAACTTCCAGTATAGTGGAAATTGTCAATGATTGAACAAAGCCGCACGTTTCAAGGCACTTCGGTAGATATTTAAGCTCCTCTGATTCATTGTTGTTGCATTTATGTGTATAGCAGACATCAGTCTGTGATTGGTTACAATGCTTAATCACTTCCAAAATTATGCGAGTACAACTTTTGCTACAGGAGGAAACCTAAATAAAACAATATTGACATTTTTACAGAAAAATTCTGACTTTCTGGCAGGAAGTACAGGTGAGGTATGGAAGGCAGAAAAGAGAAGACCTGTATCGTAGTGACAGTGGGATTATGTGAAGATGAGAAGAAGCGCGAGGGCGGTGAGCGAGTTGCTGAAAGACAGCCAAATAAGAGGCTGGATTAGGTTTAACACAAATACGATTTAAGACGTGATAATGTGGGTAATAGAGAAAACACATGAGGCCGGTTGTTACAAGGGCCCTCCATCTGGACTTTCTTTTGAAGAAGCGTCAGGTGGAGTGAGAGTGTGTGGGTGCTGCTTTGGCGTTAGAACATTCACCAGCAGGAAATGGTTAAAGCTCTAAAACACAGTGGGAGTGTGCGAACATTAGAAATACTGCTCTGTCAGGCGGTGTATAGAGGTACGAGGATATAAATCTTACTGTTTTAAGCTCAAAATTAAGCTCAAGCAGTCCAATCAAATTTTGTGTCAACGTTAGACAAACCCAAAAGAAGATTTTTGTCACAAGACAGTATGCTTAGACAATTTACTGAGTCTAATGCAGGTCATAGACTGTTCTTCCATTTAATGTCATGTGTTCACTGTCTTTTTGAAATGTTGTTAAAATGAGTCTGTTTATAATATTGGGTTGTTATAAAGGAGTTTTGCAACAAATGCAAGTGGTTGGGTCGCTGAAATATTCTAATTTCATCTGACCACGAAGTCATCACACGAATGCCGCTATTTTTTTCTGTGTTATTGGCAGAACAGAATGCTCTGCCATAATTTAAATGACCTTCCACAGAGAATAAACTAGAACATGCGCCAGACTTAGTCAGCCTTATTACGCTGATAGTCAAAAGTCTGGCTTGCGAGACTATGTCTGAATTCTAGAGCAAAATTACAGCACTGAATAATTTTATTAGTGACGAAAATTACAAGGCATGAAAACCTAGTGAGAAAGAAGAGGTGATAAACATTCATTGACTGCCAGCGGTTCCTGTGACTAAATATACACTATGATGATTACCCACAATCCTTTGCATGCGATTTGACGGTTGAACCTTGTACCTCCTTCAGACTTAGGTGGTACGCCGTTTAAAGTTCACCTAAAAATGAAAAGTCTTCATTTACTCACTCCAAATCTGTATACATTTCTTTGTTCTGATGAACACAGAGAAAGATATTTGGAAGAAAGTTTGTAACCAAACAGTTCTTGGCCACCATTGACTACCATAGTAGGAAAAAGTGCTTCATAAATTTCTTTGATCTGTTGAACATAAAAGAAGATATTTTGAAGAATGTAGGAAAGTTCTGGGGCACTTTTCATTGTCATTTTTCTAGTCAATTGTGGCCAAGAACTGGTTAGTTCAAGCATGCTTTCAAATATCTTTCTGTGTTCATCAGAACAAAGAAATTTATACAGATTTGGAACAACTCGAGCGTGAGTAAATGATGACAGATTTTTTATTTTTGGGTGACCTTTCCCTTTAAGTATGATTCTGAAATGTTTCTCATTCTCAAATACTTTGTCATTAGCTTCCTGTCCGCTGAGGAAAGGAGGCCACCTTCTCTCTCCTTCCTGTCTTTTTAAAGCTTCTCTTAAAATACCTTTTCTCGCTCCACTATCCTGTATAAACATGACCATGATAACTTTGTCAAGGTAAAAACTGTGATCTTACGCCCCGACAGAAGGTCTGAGTCCCTGTGGACGGGTCCGACTGGAGACTGCCCGCAGGGTGTTCTCCACCATTAACAGAAGGTGAGAGCTGGTCCAGCCTATTCGGCCCCCTTCAGGGCCGCTCCAATAGAACGCACAAGCAATACCTCACTGTGGACAGATGGCCGTGAGAGGCAGGAACGTTGCGCCACAATAAAGAGATTCATAAATAATTATATAAACGGTGACATTCGGCGATAATGGGAATCAGAAACGCACGTTTATTTTGATAATAGTCGCTCTTCAGATTGCCTGTGATTTGTGTGATGTCAGGATGAAAAGTCACATTCCTCAGCACGGGCTGCCCAGGAAACAAATTAGATTTTTGCACAACTCTCCTTTGGAATATTTATGAGATCTCTGTTTTGCGCAGCCCACAGCAGTGGTAAATATGATGCAGCCTCTTATTTGTGTGCTGATTTGAGGATCTGGTGGATCGTTTATACGCCGCACATAAGTTGAGTTTGGCTGCTTTATTCGTCGAGGAAGGACATTGTGATGCTGCAGGACGGGCCTTGCCAGCCCTACATAGCCTTCAGAATTCAATGAATATATTAATTTACTTCCCTAGCAGGGTTCAAAATGTCTTCATCTGGATTTCATAGGTAATAATTGACGGACCCGTATTGCTTTAGTGTATTTTTAATTACGTTCGAGCCATTTTTGCCGTTTTCTTTGCTTTAATATTTCCTTGAGCTCGTCTCTTTCCATCCACACCACATTGTGACATAGTCACCCACCCACGGTCTTCACTAGCATCTCACGTCTTACTTCCAAGCCTTTCCATCTTCCTGTCAGACTCAAAGCCCGTTTCTTCACCAAACACGTTACCAGGCTTCGCTCATTACTGTTTTATTAACCTGTAAAACAATCTAGAAAACAGGATGAGCAAACGTAGGAATTAAATATTTATATCTCAGTCTCTCGCTCTTCATTTTCTAATATATATTTAAATGCAATTTGCTCTTTGTAGCATGTTATTAGGTCTGTGAAAATTGGTCAATTGCATTTGGCTTTGTTAAGCGTAGATTAGTGCAGTCGGAGCCTTCTTAAAAACACTTTGTCATTGGGCGTTATCATAATTTAATTTAAAAAACAATACCTTTTTAGTTTGGCAGATACCTTATCGTGAAATAGCGCACAGTTGTTGCAAATTGCATGGACCTGTTTTAGTTGACCTGTTGCACCTGACATTTTGTTTAGTGTTTAAATGAAATGTAGTGAGAAATGCAACAAGAGACGGAATTATATCCAATACAGCCTTTTGCTCCCTGCCTTCACAGTCTAGTTTTATCCAAACAACGTTTTCATCTTCTGTTTATACATGCATAAGCACTAATGCACGTCATCTTCAAACTGCCACAAGCCATTGTTTTTGTTGTCACGTAGACCTTTTTGATTTTCTCTCTATTTCACTGTTTTTTTTCTTTTCTGTCATTTGTACACACCATGTTCATCTGTCTCTGTGTTGTTTTGTTCCCCCCTCTCCCCTTTTCTTCCCATGGGTGCAGTAAACAGAAGCAGCCCGCGCAGGCAGCACGACGCAGGTAGGGTATCTCTCTCTCTCTCTGAGTCAAGCAGCTCTGTCTCTAATCAAAGGAAGGCTGCTTTTCTTCACCAATCCTCACCTTGGCTCATTACGGGAAACCGCAGAGCTTTTAAATTGCATCAACAAATAATCACACGCAAATGTCTTAATTGCTGTGGAGCCGTATATGAAATTACGTTGATTGTTGCGTGCTAATCTTATCAGCTCTATCCTAATCGTCTCTGCTGGGGATCTGTTGATTGCTCGCTTTACTCAAATCCACACGGCCAAAATCTTTCGCAGCGTATTCGGAAAAGTTTTTCGGAAGGCTCCTGTTGGTACTGTGAAGCAGGCTCTCTCTTTATAGATGCTCCCGATAAATTCAAATCAGAAGGTGCGTTGTTAGCACGACGTCGAGGACTGCTGTAAAACAAGACGGACTGAAAAACATCAAATGTGAAGGGGATGCCAGAAAGTCATTTAAAACCAAGATTTGTGGGGGACACGGGTGAAATGAAGGAAGACTCGCTCGCATATACATATTTATGGAGCGAGCCTCCGACGCTCTTTCTGAAAAAATGTCAATAAGCTGCAAATAACACCTATATTTATTTCTGCTATATCTGCAGCTTGTAGTGGGTGCGGGAAAAAGTCAGACCTTGCTGCTTGCTCTATTTGCTTTTTATTTTGGTAATGTGTGGTTTTAGCTTTTAACGCTAGTCGGAGATAATGTGAACGTTCTGTTGCTGGGATCGAATTATTGAGCTAATGGGATATTGTGCTCTGTGATGTGCGGCACAAATCCTCTGACAGTCATATTTCGGGGAGGTATGAAGCGGCACTGGATGGAAAGTTGTGTTGAATTTGTGTTGTCTGATTGATGTCTGCGACCAAAATGGCCAGATTTTTGAGCCAAGCAGATTTTAAAAGCGATTTGTCGTCATGTTTTCGCTTCTTTGCCAAAGGAGATAACGTATTTATGAATACGCTCTGTAGAGCAGTTTGTCCGTTTAGGGCTACTGTAGAAACAACATGGTGAATTCAATGCAAGGGGACCCGCGCGATGTATGAAGACATAGTTATGTATATTATATTGCATTTCTGTCAATAGATCCTCCAAAAAAATTATACATTTATATATACAGTATATGTTTTTTCATTATTATGACAGATTGTTCAGTACATTTGTTAAGTACTGTAGACTTATTTTACACTCATATACAACGAACTACCACATTTTAGTGTATTTAATCATATCCCACCAAGCGAGTCAAAAGTGAGCTGGACCTCTTATAATGGAAAATTGGTAGACGGCGGCACTGTGCAGAGGTATACAGGGACAACTGTTCCATAAATTCAGGAAGTTGCCCGTGAGTCCTGCTCGCTGGCAGTCTTTTATGGAGAGATGCCAAAATCTGGCCTCTATTGATCCACGGCCTGTACCCTCCTCCACAGGTAAAATGCCAAACCACAGGAATTAGTGCTGCTTAAAGTACTTTACGATCTCCAGGCTTTTACGATACTCTCGCTGTCAAAACTCAAGGGCACATGTAATGGAATTACGTTTATGATATCAGAAACTTGGCATTTGGTATTAAATATTGGGTTTGTGTAGTGTACTAAGAAAAGAAAGAAAATGAGCAATCATCTTGCAGCAATGTTGTACAGATTTGCCCCGCTAAAGATGACTGACAGGGTTTGTCAACCCAAGCGATAGCATGACAAATATAACTGTGGCATTGAGGTAATAGCTGACTTAGAGGGAGAAAAGTGACTCGCAGTCATGCCTTTAAATGAATATTTAAAAGAGTTTGGACAGAAGTGAAGTATGAAGGCCTGTTTGTTGAGTCAAATGGTATCAGATACCATTATATCACATATCATGTGTCTGTTATTTTACATAATAAGTTACTTCCGTGTGTTGCTATGTGTTGTGAAATATTGCTGTCATACGCTGAAATATGCTTCATAGGAATGGCATACATTGCTTTTAGTGATATGGAGTACTTTTGATCAAATGCACTCTCTATTTACTCTGTGACTGTCTGTAAAGGCCGAGATAGTCATGTGGACATGACTCAGTTGTGAATTAACTCATTATATTCAGTTGGTTTAACATTTTCTAAAGTAAGATTTCTAGCTTACCTGCCACGTAGGTATGCCTAGCATCTCCTGTCTGTAAATGTCGAACACTGAGGTTAAAAGTATTGTATTTTTAAGCAGTTTCTAGAGATTTTAACCTGATACTAATGGCGTCACTTTTCTACTATCCGTCATTAAAATTGTTATGACTCTATTGATAACTTTCTCACAAGTGGACTCTTACTACCAATAGTTTAGACACACTTGACTGGCTTTATTCTTCTCATTAAGTTTTAATACTTTTTAATGACTTTATTACTGTTTTTCATGTTTCAAGATAATAACATTTGAATGACTCTGTTTCCAGACTTTTGTCCTGTTGACAGAGTCTATGCAATTTTGTATACACGGCATGTATAGACCACTTCACAAGACATAAACACTGGTCCAGAAGCACTTCTGGTTTCATTTTTATTTATTTTATTTTTAAATCTTACATATATAATTCAATCTCAAAGATATTTGTTTAACGTTTTGATTTGGTTATAAATGTTCTGTTGGTTGTATTTCGTTCAAGCGTTTGTGTAGTGTTAAAGAACTGAAACAGGAAGTTCTTCTGGACCAGTGCTGGATCAGCATTGCTTACGTTTTCTGAAGTGTCCTATATAAACATTTGAAGAGTTAATTTGCAAAAACGGATAACTCCGTTTAAAAAAAAATGGTATTGTCCATTCCATGTAATATCAATCAAACAGCGTATATACCATAATATCAAATACCATATATCAAAACATGATTTTTGAAAATTGAATCTGTTTTTGCAAATAAACTCTTCATTTATTCACTAATAATTCAGCTTGCACATCAACATCTTATCCTCAAACTTTTAGTGGCCAAATGCTATCGGATAAATAAAGTGAATTTTAACATTAAATTAAAGCTTAGCGAGTGACAGATGTGTTTTCATTCTGCACCCCTGAGGAAATGTTCTCTTGCCAGGATTGTTCTTTTAATAACCTTTAGTTGAAGTGTCGAAGGTCTGTTCCCGCTGTAGTATGTTTTTTATACAAAGTGGTTTTCGGTTTTTCTATAGTGATTCCTTTAAAGAGGAAATGGAAGCCCCCGCATAAATCATCAGTAAAATGGGCAGTGAGCTTTTTGGCTTATTTTTGTTATGGAGTCTACATACGTACAGTATCGGGGTGGGAATCGGCAGGGACCTGGCAATATGATGTCATTATATTATATTGATGTGTGGATTGTGATAGAGATACCTTCTTGGTTAGTGTGTGGTATTATTTTAACGTGTGATGTAACTCAATCTTTCACTTATTTTCATCAGTCTTGGATATTCCATAATTAATATTGATTCAGAGTGGATTTTCTTGAGCTGTACCGAAAAAATGAACCGTACATACCATTGTTTGTTTCAAAAGACTTGCCCTGAATGCCACTCTCATCTATTATTATTTTTATGCATTTTTTTTACATATTTTCACATACATATTAGAAATATCAGTACAGTAACATGATGTATTGATGTTCTCCCCACCCCTAATGCATATTATATCACGTCTCACTTTTTTGAGTGAAGGGTAAACTGGTGAAAAATTAGTTTAACTTTACGTAACTCGTCAAGTATGGAAATTCCTCACTGATGATCCCTGAAATTGCTTGTGCGATGGTATGCGTGTGCGTCAGGAACAAAAGAGCTCGTCGAGTTTTTAGTCTCTGTCCTTATGCAATCCTCATGCAAAACTTTACTGCTGATTATTCATGAATTCAGCGTTTTGTGTGCCGTTTTATCATTATTTTTAAATTGCCAGGATCACTTTGCAAGTCCCGTGTGTGCCGCATTTATTTATTGGTGAGGTTATGGTCTAAATCACACAGCCATTTGCTGTTGTTGTTTCTCCCCTTATGTATAACGTCCTATTAACACCATCTGAAGAACAAAAACGAGCCCTTACACGATCCTCTCTCTCTATCTCTCTCTTGCAGTCTTTCAAATCTCACCCAGGTGTATTGTCATCCAGAGATGTAGCGCACATCTTTGAGTTTTAAACGAACTGCCGCGCTGGTTACCTGTCTCCATATGGATCCCATTAAAACCTCACGCAGCCATCTGTAGCTTAACCACGCTGTGATATCTCAAAACCGCTTTCCTCAGCCCTGCTCCAGTCTGCCAGTCAAGCCTGTGATCCTCTCTCAGTTTAGATTGTACGCAGAGAGGCGCGGCCCATCTGTATCGCACCACTTTCGTGTCCCATATGCATTTTCATAACTCTTGGAAGGTTAGCTTGAGGAACTTAAGTTAACTGTACATTTACATGTTGAATTTAAAGGATTATGGGGGCTGTGCTCGGCTCCCGCCTCCAGCCGCTATCCAGTCTTGCCATATATAGAACATGACCTGCTGCTCACTCCATACTGCTCTTAAAGCTTGCCAGTATCTTACAAGGCCAGTCATGTATGAAATACTGCTGATACGGCCACGCAGTGCATCACAGTTTTATTTATTTATTCATGTTTTTAGACACACTTATGTGAAGGGGTGTTGCAAAACACGGCAGTGCGCTCCCTGAAGGTTGAATCTGACAATTGTTTGTTTTAATTCGTTTGCGTGCCTACATATGACTTTGGTAAATGTACTTTTTGAATACAGTGGATTTACATGGACCTCATTTTAAACAGGATTCTGAATTGATAGGTTTGCTTCTCTGTTATGTTCTCGGGTTTGTTGGTTTTCTCTAAACGATCGGGATGCACTCTAAGAAATGCTGGGTTATTCTCAATCCAGCGTTGCGTCAAAAATAGATGAACCCAACCAGTGGGTTATAAATTAACTTAGCTGTTTCAACACAAATTTCTGGGTTGTTTTAATTTATTGTTGGGTCAAATTTCAATATTTTCTGGGTTAAAGGGACAGTTCACCCCCAAATTAAAATTCTGTCAGATCTCATCCCCCATTTACTGCCATAGTAGGGAAAATAAATACTATGGGACTTAATGGGGCATGAGCTCTGTTTGATTCATTACATTCTTCCAAATATCTTCCTTTGTGTTTACCAGAACAAATACATTTTTGACAGGTTTGGAACAATCTGAGGGTGAGTGAATGATGACCGAACTTTCATTTTTTGCTGAACTACCCCTTTAATTTAACCCAATGGCTTGGTTTGTCCCTTTTTGGCCCAATTTTTTGCTCTATAACATGAAAATGTTGAGAAAACTGATCAGATAGTTTGTTGTTCCCTTTTAAATTCAATTAGCGATTGCTATTTATAGCTTGGGAAATCAAGAATCCATTAGTTCGAATCATAAATGTACAACAGAGTTGTTGTGCGGTACTTATGTACCGATTAACTGACAATACTTTCATGCTGTTTTTTTTTTGAGTGTCATAATTGAAATCCACCGCAATCGGCACATTCATCAAAAGGGTGATTTTAGGTTTGAGAACAGGCTGGATTTAGAAATGAATTAGCGCTGTGTTATTCCTCAGACTGCAGTGAGACGAGAGCAGAGGAAAAGCTGGGTGGCAAAATCTCATATGCGTCAGAGAGATGAGAGGCTGGGGCAGTGCAGGACTCAAAGCAGAGTAGATCTGTGGCCGAGTTGTGTTTCTGAGAGGAATCTACTTTAACTGACCTGTCTAAGGCATTGCAGTGTGCTTTTTCTTCTATAGCCCTCAGAGCACTGGAGGCTAAAAAAAAGATTTGCAGCTGTGGATTGCACCTTGAGCAGTTTCTGGTTGGTTTTGGGTGGCCTAGTTACATACGAGTTGGGCTTACAGTAGAGTTTGTGACTTTTACTGTAAATGTATTTAAATTAATCTATAGATGATGGTCCTGAATAAAACATAGAGGCCAGCCATAAGGATTTTATTTTATTTTCGCTAGTTATGAAATTATGTTCCATGTTCATTATCTTTAAAAAAATCTTAAATGATTGAAATTAGCTGCAAATGATAGATGGAACGAATCATGAACGAAAGATGCAACTCTCTCTCTCTCAATACGACCTTTTCACATGATGTCACGCATCTTCCGTTCTGCTGTGAAGCAGTGTATCGTTACTTCCGCTAGCACTCCAGTTCATAAGGTGGCGGTAATGCACCTATAAGCTGGTTTGCCAACCGCCTGTAAAACTCAAGAAGAAAAAGAAGTTACTTCCGCTAGCGCCTCAGAATGGAGTTTACCAAGTCCCTTGCACATCTGCCACAAATACGGCTAGATGATGTACAACGTCTTGCAGACAAATTTTTGCTAACGACAAGATCAAAGCTAGAGAAAGGACACAAATTCTTTGCTGAACAGGACCTGTTTGATTATGAAGGTAAGTGTTTTGTTTTCTTTTTGTGTTAGCGAAGTTGCTAGGATAAGTACTTGAATACGTGTTCTGTCAGTTTTTTTCCACTGTTGTTAAATTCCTTCACGACGGCAAAATGGAAGTTCTTCTTGTTTGTTGCAAGACGGATGTTATGATACACTGCTTTGCGAAAAGGCGTAAGTTAAGTGACGTCATTGTGAAAAGGGCGTATTGGCTCTGGAGCAGAATGAAAGATACTTTGACAGGACAATTACAATGCAGTTCTCATATTGGCCTATTCTTATTGTTGAAATCAATTTGTTGAAGAAATTGTTGAAGTAGTTAAAGGGATAGCTCACCTAAATATATAAAGTCTGTCATCATTTATTCACCTGTATGAATATTATTTTGCAAAACACTAAATGAAAAAATGTCTCAGCGGTTTTGTGTCCATACAATGGAAGTCAATGTGAACCAGTTTTACCAACATTTTCAAAATATCATCTTTTGTGTATTGCAGAATAAAAGAAAGTCATACAGGTTTGAAATGACATGAGATGTGAACTATTACTTTAAGGATTCTTATAGAAAAGTTATATTATTAACGAAATTCCTTATTAAAACTTACTGTATATTTAAATAAAATTATATATCGCTGCTGTCCTTCTGCAACATCGTATCTCCATATTTTGTGATTTTTTTTATAATTGTCACTGGGTTTTGCAAATATTTAACCAATTAAAACGTATTCAAAAGTGCTTGTCAACTTTGAAAACACAGTATTTAATCATTTAAAAAGTACAGTGTTTTTTCCATTTCCTGAAAAACTGTGAATTTGGACATACAGTACGAGGTTTCAGAAGGACAGCGACGATATTATTTATATGAGTGTGTATATATTATAAAAAGTGTATTTAAAATATTTAAACTTTGTAATATTGAGTTAAAGAGCAATTGTGCCAAAAGTTGCATGTGACGAGGGAGGCGGGACGAGAGCCGTGAGGGAACTCTCGTCGTACCTTCCTGTTGCTCCTCCTCTTATGCTTCCGGAGCTCCTCCTTGAGAGATGCGAGACCGGTGTAACGCACAGCTGACACTCATTATCACTCGCGCCACCGGCTTCGCATCGTTCCCTCACGGCTCTCTTCCCGCCTCCCTCGTCACATGCAATAGCATTTATTGGAAATAGAATTAACTTCATTTGGCTCGCATTGGAAAAAATCCTATCCAAATCTCCACGACATCTGTTTGTATCTAAAATTAGAGCTTTTCTTTTTCAGCATAGCCAATAAGTCACAATGTAAAATAATCTCAAAAGCAACTGAAGTATTTTGGGCTCAAATCAAAATAAACTTTATCTCGGAGCCATCACAGCATTTATGTTCGATGCTTGATAAGAACAGATTAAATGTGCCTGTAGAATGTAGATGAAAGATCAGATTCACAATTTTCATTTAAAGCTGCGCATGTTCCCGAAAGATTACCCTGTGCGAAAGTATACAAGACGACAAATAGATTAGATCTGTACCGTCCTAGAGCATGTTTAATCACCTCACGCATAAAGTCATTTTTCAACGCTCATTATGACATAAATGTTTGTGTTTGCACACACTCCCGTTCTCCAACTCTTCAGGGTCTATTTTCATCCAGGCTGTATTAGATATACCTTTCCTCTAATTATGTTTTAAGTGAAAAAAAGTCAAGGCTATGAAGACTTGGCTTATTAAGTTCACATTACTGTCGCATGAAGAAGGCAAATGAACATGTGTGAGGTTTTATTGCTTCAGTATTTTACTCGGTGTCCTCAAGCACATCATTAGGACGATATATCACAGCACAGCGTTGTTTGTTGACGGGGGTAAGAGAAGCTGATGATGTTATTTACTCCAGAATTTCACTGCTGCTTAATGGCGGAGGGTTTTCACCATATAGAACAAGCAGTGATATGAGGAAAGAGCAAAATGAAGACAGACATCAACATCTGATACAAACATCCTCCTTTATTTGATCAACTTTACGACAAACAAAGCTGCCAGGACGGTTTCAGGAAAATGTTGTGTTATGAAGGGCGTCTGTGTGGTGTCATTCTTTAGTTAGATGTGGCTCCCCGTGTGTGGTCATCCCCCACTCAGCATTGCTAATTGATGCAGCATCTTGCTGATTGTTACCTGCGTGTGTGTGTGTGTGTGTGTGTGTGTGTGTGTGTGTGTGTGTGTGTGTGTGCGCTAGCATGTGTCCATCCTAGCCCTGTGCCCAGGGATGAGACTGCATATCCATCACTACTCTGCAGTTAGAGGCCAGGCCCAGCTGAGGGACCGAATCTGCACCTCCCCTCCCTCTTAACCAGTGGACAGATTCAGGACACCTCGGGTTCATTAGTCATAGCAAAGTAGGGCAGGTGCATCGCGAGCGCTCGGCTCCCTCTCCCAGATCCACTATCACAGTCTCATGGTGCAGTGTGACTCACTTATACGCCACGAGGGCCACTTCAGCGTGAGCCGGGGTCTTTCCCGCTCCATGCTGAACGCGATGGGACCCACGCAGATAAACGTTGGGGGTCCTTCTGCTAGGGGATGTGAATATTTTTTATCTCTTAGAATGTGAGGGCCACAGCCCTCTGCATTTCATATAACAATTTAGTGCAGCATTAATGAAAAGAGCTGAAACATGAATATTAATGAACAATTTCTTTGCATGTGGAACTGCCCCGAGGTGCACAGTCGTAATGTTTTGCCGGCGAATACGGAAAAGTAATATGCAGATCAAAAAAATGTGATAGGAATAAATTCTCTTTGTTTTGGTTTGTGTGGAGCGTCTGCAATGAGGCAGGCCACCCATACATTTTAATATTAAGAGCACTGGAGAGCAAACGCAGTCTTGCGAATGCCAGGCAATTAATATATCAAACACGATATGGACTGTTGTTTTAGTACGGCTTTCTTCACTGAGCCTTTACGAGAAAATTTTGTTAGGCTAACTTTCCAAAATGTTGCTCCTCTCTGTTGCTGGAAAATTGAGCGGTGAAAATGATTTAGTAGATCGTGACTCAAATTAATTTGATTCAATAGCGAGGTCCCTAAAAATGTAACTCCTGCTTGAGAATTGACTTGGACTTGTATCCAATTAACTCTGGGCGTAGAATCCAAATTAGAAACGGGTGAACGCAGTCTCAGCATCTACGGGGAGAAATATTTTCTCGGAATATCACAGAACGGAGATAAAAGGTTCTCTTGTGTCCTGTCTGTCGTTTTTTTCCACTGTTAAAATGAGAGGTGATTTGTTACTTCATTATAAACGGCACTGTGAAACACAGGACAACAGCTGGTTTATGAGGTTTTAGCAATATTGATTGGTTATCGAGTTTACCACACAGCAACTAGAGTGTACAGCCTCCTCTTTTAAACTGCTAGTCCTTATGAAGATGTTTAAAGAAATAAAACATGGTAGAAATGCTGATTTATTTTATAATGTTATAGAAACAGTTGGCAGTGCATATACTGTATGGGTTGTAGTTTAGTATGAGGTAAAGCAAATTCTGGTTACTGTAGTTAGTCATAAAACTATGGAGAAATGTATCATTTATAATGACTAAAACTTAATGGACTTAATGGATAATAAATAATCTATTAATTTGAAAAAAGAGTTAATGTTATGGATATTTTTTAGAAAAGTATGACCTAATGAACAAGCCCAGAGAAAATTTGTATTTCTCAGATGTTTCTCTTAAAATTACCGGAGGAATAGATAAAATAGGATTTTTTTTCAATAGTATTAATTCATATCTTAATATCCTAAGACATAACAGATTCGAGACATGTTTTCTATAAAATCTTTAAAAAAAACATTAAAAATACAATGTTACATGTAAAGTACAGTAACGAATGTATTTTATTGTGATAGTTCAGCCAAAAATGAAAATTCGGTCATCATTTACTCTGTATGACTTTCTTTCTTCCAGAGAACACAAAATATATTTTTAAGAATATTGTTAACCGGCACCCATTCACTTGCATTGGTTTTGTGTCCATACAATAGAAAATATCTTATTTTGTGTTCTGCGGAAGAACGTCATACAGGTTTGGAATGACATGAGGGTAAGTAAATGATGACAAAATTTTCATTTTTGGGTGAACTTCTTGTCAAAATACATTAACATACTGTACATATAAAATGCATACATTTTCTTTTATCTTTCCGTTTTCTACCACCTTTTTTACTTACAGTATATATATTTTTTTTCTCAGCCATGATAAGTCGTTCTCATCCTCCTTTCCTGTAGAAAAGGCAGAATAAAAGTAAATGAAGTGTTGAATTATGGTTTAAATCTTTCACGCTGCTTGATTATCTAATGGCTCTTTAAGAACAACTGAAGCTGGATCGCTTTTGTCTTTATTTCCCTGTATATCTCACTTTTATGGGAAAGTGTGTTATTTTACTTGATGTACTTTGTCTTATTTCAGCCTGATACCCAGAGAGCATTGTTAGTGAGCCATTAGTTGCTCGATTTAAAAGGTGTAAACCTTGTAAACATCGCTCTCTTTGTCTGATCATCCCAATCACCATGACACAACAATATTGGCTGCAGTACATAAATGATTCACTTTTATTGTCATTTTTGACACAGGTCCACATTGTAAACCTGTATTTCACATATAATCGTTGTCCTTCTGAATGTCCAAATTCGCTCTTTTTCAGGAAATGGAAAAAACACTGTACTTGTCAAATGATTAAATACTGTGTCAAGTTGACAGGCACTTTTTAATACTTTTTATTGGTAAAAGCCCAGTGACAAACATAAAGGGTGACTAATAATGATTTTTGGCAAAAAATAAAAATCACAAAATATGGAGATACAATGTTTCCGAAGGACAGCAGCGATACCCTTACGAAAATTAACCATGTTTTTTTTGTGGTACAAGTGTAGTAACCATGGTTTTTTGGTGCATTGATTACTTGGGGCAAAACCATGATTTTACTACAGTTACCATCGTTTACTATGGTTTTCAAATCATGGTTATTTTGTGATAACCATTGTTTTACTACAGTAACCATGGTTTTTTGGTTTTAACTGTAGTAAAACCATGGTAAATTTTCGTAAGGTCTTTGGTGAGATTTGGTGACTTTGTTTATGAGCATAATTACAGTATTCTGGTTACATAAACTACAATTTAAACACAGTATTAGGAATCTTGCAAACATAACCATCGGCTCATGCAGTCATGTGAGTGGCAGTACTACGGAAAATGGTGGTGGAGGCTGGCTGTAGGTGTAAAAGGAGCCGTGTCCAGCTTCCTCTTTTCTTTTCTCTCTCTTATCCGCTCTGTGTGTCAGTGAATACAATAGCGGTAATTAATAAGGGCCGTGTTTTGAGTTAGACTGACGTGTCTGAGGCCCTGACTGTAGAGCCCTCAAGGTGAGTTAGATTGGAGACAGGCGTCCACAGGGCCAGCGTTCTCTTCACTCAGCCGACAGCGAGTGACGTTTGACAGCTCCGCTCAGGAGAGCCAGTGAAGGACAGAGTGATCTCTTTCTTTTGCTTTTGTTAACTCTAGGAGACTGTCTGCTCTTTTCCTCTCTTATCTTCTTCACTCCTCTGCTCTCCATGTGTTCCTCTAAGCAACAACTCATTTCCAGTCATTCCGGCTGATGTTGACCATAGATTATTATAGAAGGGTAATCAGTAGTTGGACATCGAGAATTATTATTATTAACTATCTTGGGTGCTAACAGGCTTTCTTTAACTTCCTTGTTCTCTTCACAATGACAATAAAGCACCATCTAGGCTTTAGCACGCAGTACGAATACTCAAACCTGTTTAAATGAGTTCCAAAATATATGCATGCTGATTTTGCATTTGTCATGAAACAGGCCCGAGACTACAGAAAGAAATTTGTAAACTTGGAAATGTAAAATATTTTTCTGCCAGCATGTTCCACCCGGTTGGAGCTCGCAAGGAAGTCGAATTTCCTTCATTTCAAGATATCCCCGGGACGAGTAAACAATATCAGAGAGGCTGAGTTGAGGGTGTATTTTAAAGATGCATTTTAGTCCAGTCAGAGTAGGCTGATGGCCTTAAGGCCTTTAGAAAAGAGAGGGGATGAATGTGCGTTTCTGACGCAGGTGTAGGATGTACTGGTGTGAGAAATGAGGTGCTGTGAAGTTGGCAAGCCCTCCAGCAGTCTGTGTACCACTGAAAAGAGATGAGGGCCTCGAGGAAACTTAGTGGGTCAGACGAAGCTGGACTTTTCACACTGGTGTTTTTGTGTGTGAGAGAAACGCATACACCTTTTATTTGATCTCGAATGCCGGACAGAATACTCATACAAGAAACATTGGTAACAGAGATGGTACAGGCTAATGCAGCTGAGAACATTTATCTTTGTTCATGCAATGTTTAATAATTCAAATCAGAATTGCTTTATTAAAAAAGTTTATATCAGATTTGCGAGAAGTTCCACTTTGAGAAAGATGTTATGTTGTGAAATGATTCTATGAAACTTTCAATTATGCAACATGAAATGTGCTTTTTGTCTGCCAAAGAAATGTGTGTATATTTTAGGGTCAAATTTTTAGCCAGAAGTGAGCAAAAACACCCATTTGGGGGTGTCCTCATTCGTAAAAACACTATACAAATGTAATGTATTTTTCAATATTGTAAAAAATGTCAAAAGTTTTCTGTTGGGTTAGACTGTGAGTTAGGTTATATTGTTTATAAAACTAAAAAACTAAAACCTGATTTATCATAGTTTTATTTATTTTATTTTGATTTGTTTTATTAATATTTTGAATTGTAATTCATTTTATATTTTTAGGTTTTATGTTAATTTTAATTTAATTTAGCAGTTTTGTTATGTGTTTTTGTAGATGTATTATTCATTTATTTTTTTATGTTATTAAAGATTAATTTATTTTAGTTTTAGTTTTTATTTAAGTTAAATATTGGAAACCTATAGGTACTACAATTATTATTTATATTTATTATAATAATATTTATTCCAATATTTTGATGGATTTATTTTCATTTATTTTAAAAGATTTTTCTTTAGTTTTAGTAAACTACAATAACCTTTATAAAAATGATAGAAGTCTATGAAATAGAAACATGCTTGTATGTATGCATGAAGGACAATAGTAAACCATCCCTTTTTGTTACTGTTTACATAGTAGTACATACCAGCCAATCGAATTAGAGAACCGGAAGTAACTTTTGGATAGTACATGAGGCATGCTATTCATGTGTGTATTGCTTTAATCTTGTTAATCATGCGTGTTGCTTTAGTTCACCTTTTAATTGTTTGCTCAGCTCTGGTGCAGATGTTGACATTCGCATGGATTTAAGCCGTTGGTCTGGTAGGACTTCCATGTCTCATTGCACGTGACTCATTTGGCTTGAGGATGCGTGTCCTCATCTACTTTCACACCTGACATAAAAGTCTAGGACCTGGCTGCGCAAAACAGGTCATCGCATCGATTTTCGCTCAAGCCCTCAGCCAGGCTCGGCATTAGCAGCCACGAGTGGATGACAGCTCACCTCTCCGCAGAGTGACACCAGAGCAAATGGATGCCAGCGGACGAGATGCGCAAAACAACACAGCCTGAGGGCTCTCAGACCTTTGGCTCCGTGACTCATGTTCTACCTCCACGCCGTCACGGCCCAGATGGAGCGAAAATTATGCATCATGCCAGGTTGCTTATGGGATGCTCAGCTCCGAGAACCATGTTATTTTTGTCTGCAGCGCTTGAGGACGTCAGATCTCTGTGATTGCTTTTCCTGTTTTCTGCATGGAGAGATTTGTTGAGTAGATGATGGCCAAGCAATACCAGCTCAAGTGTGAGGAGCTGAGGTTTCTTCATTGCTTTGTGTGTTTCATCATATTGATTCCAAAACCATACGTTGACAGTTTATGGAGCACGGCAAGTTGTGTGACGGGCGGCTGCGTGAAGCGTTACACTCAAGCACTTAAACAGGTGGCTTCACAGTGATGCAGCTGCAACAATCTCATCGGCTTCTGAACACATCTGCCAGCTTATCTGATAGAAACTCAATTTACCAATGATTTTACATCTACATTCCACCCTTCATCTCAGACTTGCTCCCTCAAATTTTTTCTCGATGTATATTTCCCGTTATTGTTTATCCTGGGCCTGTGCTGTCATAGAGAACAAGACAAGAACTATAAAGAATTGTATCTTCCCTAAAGCTGACAGCTGGCTCATTGGGGGGAGATGCTTTGAAGTACGCTCGGTTACTCCACACATCAAATCTAGCTTCCATCATCCCACATCATCCTTCGGATGAGACTTTAAACCGAGGTCCTGACTCCCTGTGGTCATTAAAGATCCCATGGCACTTCTCTTAAAGAGTAGGGGTGTAACCCCGTTGTCCTGGCCAGATCCCCTCCACTGGCCCTTGTCAATCATGGCCTCCTAATAATCCCCACCCTCTGAATTGGCTCTATCTCTCTCTCTCCTCTCCACCTATAGCTGGTGTGTGGTGAACGCACTGGCGCCGTTGTACTGTGGCTGCCGTCGCATCATCCAGGTGGATTCTGCACACTGGTGGTGGTTGAGGAGAGACCCCCCTCGTATGATTGTATGATGCCTCATTCATTCATCTTGGAACAAGGATCGTCTCATTTGCTTGAAAGTCGGTGATCCCCACCCTGCGCGGCCTTTCAGTTCCTCACTTTCAGTTTTTGTCATTTTTGACTTGTTTTGTTTTTATATTTTGGAAGGGTTTTTTTCTGACCTCAAATATCGATCACTCTTTCTCTATCGATCAGTGTTTCGGCGCATAAATGGAGCTGACATTTCTTGCTCTGATTCCCCCTGCAGTGAAGCGGTGCTCGCATGACACGGCAAGACTCAGGGCGCTAAGCTGGAGTGTCAGAAGTCAATACTAAAATTATAACCAGACTTTCTGCAGCATTGAAAGGCTTTTTTGTATTACGTTTTAAAAAATCCATCGTTAACACAGAAGATTCAAAGGTTAAAATCCAGGTCAATGAGGTATGCAAGGGATTTTTTCCTTTTGACTAGTTGTATGCAGCAGAATCTGTAGCTCTCTACTTACTCATGATGTAGACCCACTGTCCTTGTGTAGATCAGAGCGTGTTTGTCATAATCTAGTCATGCAGTCTCAGTTCATGCCTCAGTACTAGCAACAACTGTGAATGCATCCAATCAGTGTAGTGCAATGTATTACATCCAATAATCACACAGTGAACACTGTGTCAGTAATTTAGCTGGTTTTATTTGACCTTTGATTACTTTAGTAGTTTTTTTATGTTAACAATACTTGATATTGCTGTATGCCTTGAATGCTCTGTAAATCACTGTGGATTAATGTATCTGCCAAATGCATAAATCTAAATGTAAATAATTAACTGCACAAACATCAAGCACTATTTATTTATTTAGTATCTTGATTTTCAATTAAATTAAAACTGTTTTTACATTTAAATTGTTAAACTAGATTTTATCGGCATCTAGCGGTGAGGTTTTTAATTCCAACCAACGGCTCACTCCACCCCTCCCCTTCGAAGCACTACAGTGGCTGACACAGGGCTAAGATGTCGTCACCTTTTCGCTCCTTTGCCGAAGGAGATAATGTATTTACGAAACACGCTCTGTAGAGCAGTTTGTCAATTTAGGGCTACTGTAGAAACAACACAGCGAATTCCATGTAAGGGGACTCGCGGACACTCATTCTAAGATAATAAAAACAGAACGCTTTATTATGTAAGGTCTGTATACACCTCTGAAGACATAGTTATATGTATTATATTGCATTTCCGTAAGTAGATTCTCCAAAAAATTTAAACCATTAAAGCTACAATTCATAGCTTGTCTCTCTATCGCCTTTTCTCTGTGAAACATAAAATATAATGTTACTTTTTTACTTACCTTTACGTGAGTTTAAGATAAATTGCATCAAACTGACATTTCGTTGTGAAATTGTATCCAAAAGTATTCAAAACTTATTAATCACTATAATAAGCTTACTGTTGCGAATTATGGTAAGGAGGCATTTTTTAATTGATTAATAAAAGTTTTTAAAAGTTTGTGTTCGGTATTACTTTTGCTTTATCTCTTGAATGTGGAAGATAAGATTTTCTTCAACGTTGTGGCCAATAGACTCTCAGCATTTCCGAAGAGTAACAACTTCATCGACACTTCAGTGCAGAAGGCAGGCATAGGGGGTTTCTCTGGATGTTTGGAACATGCTAACATCATCTGGCACCAGTTGCAAATGGAGAAGAAAAGACCTGCATGTGGTTTTTCTAGATCTTGCCAATGCCTTTGGATCAGTGCCACATAAGCTGCTGTGGACAGCCTTTGACTTCCACGTTCCAGAGCAGGTAACAAAGCTGATTAAGGCATATTTTCAGGATCTTCAATTCTGTATTACAACACAGGATAGTACCACCACTTGGCAACAGCTGGAGGTTGGCATAATGGCAGGTTGCACAATTTCGCCACTGGCTTTCACAATGGCAATGGAAATAATAATCCGGGCATCGCGTTGGGTGGTTGGAGGAGAACGTTTGAAAAATGGGTTGCGCCTACCTCCAATCGGGGCATACGTGGATGACATGACAACCATCACAACAACCAAAGCATGAACAAAGCTGCTGCTGTATAAACTCCAGGAGAACATTAGTTGGGCACCAATGGAGGTCAAACCCAGCAAATCCCGCAGCATTTCTATTGTCAAGGGCCTGTTTACCGATGACAGGTTCTGTATAAAGGGGCGAGCCTATACCAACGGTCATGGACAAACCCATTAAAAGCCTTGGGTGGTTTTACACCGCAGACCTTAAAGACGCCGAACAGGTGGAACAACTACCAAAGCAAGTGTTGTTGAGGCTGCAGCCACTAATCTGGATGAGCTAACTGACACAGGAAGTGGGGTCCAGAGGACAGGTCCAGTGGAGGATACTTAAGAACTGGCCAGTGGTGCGGAAAGAAGAAGCCACTGGCTGTGGTTGAGGCAGATGGACACAGCATGGGCTACCAGATGACCATGTAACAATGCGACACACACCCAGGGCTGATCAACCTGCGGTGGGCCTCCCTTGGCTGAGGGTTGCCAAAACACCCAATGATGCTAAGGTGCACAACTGACGATGTGTCGCATTGTTGGGAACCAAACAAAGGGCATTATCAGCAGCACCTCACCAAAAGTCATCTTTCACCCAGGATAATGGATGTGATGAAAATGGGATCGGACACAACTCACGAGATGTCTCTCTGATAACAGCAAGGAAAGGTTTAGTATGCTATGTATTTCAATAATCATAGATCCCCCAAACACAAAGGATGCCTACCCGACGACGAACCCAGTGAAACCTTGGACCTCCTTTCATATTCTTGACTGCTCCCCCTGTCGTGCATAAGGCATGGGAAATGTCCTATTGGGCATTAAACTGTGCTGAAATAGTGGGATTATAACACCTAGTCCTATTAAAGGAAAACACCACCGTTTTTACATATGTCACTATGTTCTTCCCTCAACTTAGACGAGTTGATACATACAGTATCTGTCCCGTCTTAGTGCGTGCACTTAATCGCTCTAGCGCGCGGCGCCACTATGTTAGCATTTAGCTTAGCACCATTCATTCCTTATGTTCCAAACAGGGATGAATTTAGAAGCCACCAAACACTTCAATATTTTTCTTATTTAAAGACGGTTACATGAGTAGTTACACGAGTAAGTATGGTGACACAAAATAAAACGTGCCGATTTTCTAAGCGGATAAAAGATGATAACTATAATGGAAGAGCACTTTGCAGCACTTCGACCTCGGCGCAGTAATAGAGGGAGAGGGAGCGGGGGAGTTTTCAGGAGTGATGATATTACTGCGCCGAAGTCGAAGTGCTGTGAAGTGCTCTTCCGCCGTACATTATAGTTATCATCTTTTATCCGTTTAGAAAATTGCCACGTTTTATTTTGTGTCACCATACTTACTCGTGTAATTACTCATGTAACCGTCTTTAAATAGTAAAAACATTGAAGTGTTTGGTGGCTTCTAAATTCATCCCTGTTTGGATCCCAAGGAATGAATGGTGCTAAGCTAAACGCTAACATAGTGGCGCCGCGCGCTAGAGCAATTAAGTGCACGCACTGAGACGGGACAGATATGTATAACGGTGGTGTTTTCCTTTAAGCGAATCTTGCTGTATTAACCTCTTCAGCTCTGGTACATATTTTGCACCTGAATTTAAAAGAGGTTAAAATTGCTTTCAAGAATTGTAAAATAAATCACTGGTATGGGCATCAACTGCTGACATTTACCTGTCATGATACCCCAGCGTGATTGACAGCTGTGGTACCCAATGAGCTCATTTAAAAATATTTAGACCTGTCGGTCTGTTCACAGGTTAAGAGGATATCCATTTGTCCTCAAGCCCTCCCCAAAATGCCTCACTTCATTGTTTCTCTCTCTTATTATCTGTCTGTCTCTCCTTCCTCACTCTGTGAAGCCTCTCTTCATCATGTTAACTTCAGATGGATGGAGTTTCAGGAAGTACAGGCTGACACACCTCTCAGACCCTCATGGCTGAATGTAGAGTCTGGTGTGTGGTAGACAGTGACAAAGCACAGCAGCTCACTGCACTCCAAGCTGTATTTAATTGTTTCCTCTCTCTGTTGTTGTCTGAGCGAAAGTGAACATAAAGGTATAGTTGTTATGTAATGCAAATTCTGGAAGATGAATGGCTATAGCGTGCACCGTGTACCCAGTATGCTCCATGAGTTAAATATGGCGTTTCCGCACAAACTCCGAAGAGAAACTCTGAAACTTCTTTGACAGTGTTTATTTAAGAAAATCTCAGCGTCTGTGACGTAGGCTATTCGTCAGGTCTATTTATTTTACATGTTTCCAGGAAAAAATAAACATCAAAGAAATACATTCTTGTTTGTCGAGACGCAGACCAGACGTGCCGCTCGATGTTTTCTCCTCCCTGAACATATTATTTTTCACAGAAGATGAGAATGGGCTGTGCTTGCTTGAGTGGATTTTATTTTTTTGGAAATACACAACCAGATATCTATACACCAGCCACAGTTATCAGTCCAGTACTATACATAAAACACAGGGATTACTCTCCAGTGCCCGAGGCTCAGACAACGATGGTTACGTGTTCAGTGTGTGTTTGTGCAGGAGTGTGCGTACACGTTTGTAGGTGTGCTGAAGTGTGGAAAATGAGTAGGCTGAATCTTGCTACATCCAGCCTACTGCATATAATCAGCCCGAGGGCTTTTAACAGAAGCGTGCCATTAGCTCAGGACCGGCTTCTTCACAAGCTAATAAAGACCCAAATGGATTACGGCTCTTAAATCAGTCTGATTTACTCTACTGGCTAGTTTTCCGCCGGATGACTCTGTAGTTGAGCACGTGTGGATCTCTGTCCTCTTTCCAGAGCAGGTACCCAACTCCATCACCCCCACCCCGGTCACCATCTCCATCACCCCCACCCCGGTCACCATCTAATGCACTTACCGCGTACTTGGATTGACGTTATAAATCGTCCTGAACCTCTTCCTCGCGTTAAAGAGACAGTTCACCCAAAAATGAAAATTCTGTATTTATTTACTCACCCTCAAGTTGTTCCAAATCTGTATACATTTCTTTGTTCTGATGAACACAGAGAAAGATATTTGGAAGAATGCTTGTAACCAAACAGTTCTTGGCCACCATTGACTACCATAGATGCAAAATTGCTTTATAAATTCCTTTGTTCTGTTGAACACGAAAAGGTATTTTGAAGAATGTAGGAAAGCAAACAGTTCTGGGGTACTTTTGACTTCCATTGTAATATGTTTTACTATGGAAGCATTCTTTCAAATATCTTTCTCTGTGTTCATCAGAACAAAATAATTTATACAGATTTGGATCAACTCGAGGTTGAGTAAATAAATAAAGACAGATTTTTAGTTTTTGGGTGAACTATTTCTTTAAGGAACGATCCACTTTTTTTTTACCCTGTGTCCGCACGTGTTTCCCCATGTGCACAGTCTGCCACATAACGTAACAATTCAATTACTTCCTCTAGTTGAAATTCAATTTCACGTCACAGCTGATGTTTTCGCATTAGCCGCATCACATTTAATCAGCTTTTCCTCAGTTCGTCAAGTGCCGATTACCATCAAGTAACAGAGTATTACTTTCCGCCAGGTTGAGATATAAATCAAACAATGGCGCAATATGTGTGCCACACTCATTTAGCATTGTGAGTAAGAGAGGCGGTTATGTAAGAAGGCAGCGTCGTGTGGAAAATGAACAGGTGGCTCGTGCTCCTAGGCTCCAGACTTTATTTCTTGTGCCACCTCCCTGCAATGTGTGCCTTTTGGCCTTCTCTTCCCAAAAAAAGGCATAGCTCCAGTTGGTCTGGAAACAATTAGAAAAGGTTGTAGAAAGCCAGGGAGGCTTTGTCAAAATGTCAGCGAATTAAATGACTTAATTTCCCATCTTTTGTTTCAACAGGCAGTTCATCCAAGTCTACCAACAGGCCAAAACAACAGCAGCAGCCTCACAAGGGAGCGACGGCCAGCACGAGCGCTCGCTGCAGACCAGCACGGGCGACCCGCGGCGGAGCGGGCGACTGCTTGTGAGGACCGGGCCTGCGCCACTTCTTCGGTGAGCCAAGTTGGGGGAGGGTTGCGAGAACCGGGCCAGAGAGCTGTTGAAGGTGGGCAGACATCATCTGAGGTCCCCGCGACCTGGAAGACGGATCACCCTGGGCCGTCTCAGATCCCTCGGGTGGTTGCAGGAAGCATCACGAGTCTGCCCGGCAAGGCCAGTCCTTCACGCAGCTTGTCTTCAGACAGCGAGAGGGGACCTCGCAGTGAGCGGGGGCCTTTGCCCAGGCTTCAGTCCTCCTTTACTGGCCGTCTGGGACAGCCGCCCCGTGGTCCACTGTCTTTACATATGTACAGCCGAAAAAATGTCTTCCTACAGCACTCTCTGCATACAGCTGAACTGCAAGCTCTTGCTCAGCAGGATGGCTGAGACAACACACACACACATTGACACAAGCCTCAGACGGATACAAACTCCACACACACACTCAACTTTGGTGCAGTTTCTCAGCGATGTGACCACGAGTACCTTCAGAACCACATGTACTCAGTTATTCTGCACAGTAACTAATACTGTTTTTCCTCTTAAATCTCAGCTAGACTTTAACTGTACATTAGGACTTTACCTATTCATTAAGATGTGAAATTCTTCATTTATACTGTGTCAAAACCAATCCGTCTTCTGCACTACATTTTTTAAATAGTACACGCTGCTCTACTGTATTAAATACTTTGGATAGACTTTTTCACTTGTAAGATCATTATAGTGTACAGTCCTGCAGAACATACAGGTACAAGTATGTGCAATTGAGGGATGTCAAGATGATAACAAGGTCCAAAATTAACACTTAAAATGGTTTTGCCAGTCAGTTTTTGGCCGGCTAGTCAACTTAATGTAACTCTAATGTTGCAGTTCAAAGTACAGCTAGTCAAAAAATAAGAGACCACTCCAAAACTATTTTGAGGTTTTCAAAATGTACTTCTTATAGGTGCGTGTTGAAGTAAAAGAATCATTTTTGTTATGTTCTGTGAACTAGTGACAACATTTCTCCAAAATTCCAAATAAAAATATAGTTTTTTATTTGAAGGAAATGGAAACAAATGGGTCCAAATAACAAAAAAAGTTGGACTGGAATTGGCACAATACATTCTGTATAAAAGCAAAACTGGAGTGGTTGCTTCATTTTTCTACTGCTGTAATTGTTAAAATGATACTCAATTCCTGTCAGAACATGAACACTTCCAAAAAGTACTTTTCTATTTACTATGTCTGTATTTAAAATGATAGTTCACCCAAAAATGAAATTCTGTCATCATTTACTCACCCTCTTGTCATTTCAAACCTGTATGACTTTCTTCTGCAGAGCCATTCACTTGCATTGGTTTTGTGTCTATACAATAGAAGTGAATGGTTGCTGGCGCTGTTCTGTTACCAATTTTCTTCAAAATATCTTCTTTTGTGTTCTGCAGAAGAAAGAAAGTATAATACAGGTTTGAAATGACCAGAGGGTGAGTAAGTGATGACAGAATTTTCATTTTTGGGTCAACTATCCCTTTAAGACTCCATTAAACCTCCATGTGGTACCACATGAAATACTAAGTATTAAGCCACCACAATAACAATAGCTTTCATCCTTTTGTGACGGGTATGATCGACAGAGACCGATTCATGTCAGCGTGACAAAAGTTAATTTTGGACCATGTAAAAACGGCTAATTGACTTTCAAAACAGTTTTCAAAACCATTTAACATTTACAAGTCTTAACCCGGACTCACAATCACAAACTGTCTTTTTAGATTAAGCCTAATCAGTTGTAATGTTTGTAATCGTGGGTCACATAACCAGCCCAGCAAGATATTTTGCACCAGTAAACACGACTCCAGTAAACAAGACCCCTGCATATATTGCCAAACAGTTCTCGGTGGAAGAGAGCGCTTCAAACATCTTGCTGCTGGTGAGAATTACCCTCTCGTTGTCAGACCCCTTTTAGGGAATTTAACACTCATTAGCCTCTTCTAATTGCAAGCTGCTTTTTTCCTGTTTCCTTTGGCTGCGAACAGTAATGGAAGAAGAGAATTCTTTTGTACAGTGATTTTAAGCTAAAACTGATTTGACAGCCCTTGTGGAGAGATTCAATGATAAAGCCTTAAGTAATAAACATTGCTGCCTTCGCCGGACAGTAGATCATTAGACGGATTTCCAAGGCAGCTGGGTTTGAAGAAAGATATTGTTCTACTTTTCTGTAAAGCCTCTTGTAGAGACATTCACTATATTGAAGGTGCTGTAGATGATGTCGGACAATTCTGTTATCATTCACCTTCATGCGGTTAAAACCTGTATATAATGCTTTTTTAAGAGGAACCCGAAATAAGATATTTTGAGAAATGTCTCATTGGTTTGTTTCCATACAATGCAAGTCAATGGGGTCCAATGTTGTTTGGTTGACCAACATTGTTCAAAATATCTTCTTTTGTGTTCTGCAGCAGTAAGAAAGACATACAGGTTGGGCGTGGCATTAGGGTGAATAAATGATGAAAGAAATTTCATTTTTGGCAGAACTGTCCCTTTAACTTAAATGAATTTTGGTTTTCTTTGTGAATGTGCAAAATGATTGACAGGCAGAAGAAATTCTGATTGGCAAAACAACAAATCTGTTGAAACTTGAAAGAACCAAATACTATGTAGGCCTATCATTGTGATACTATATTTCAGTCCACCTGATTTTGTGTTCTCAGATTTTTCTGAGTGCCATTCCTTTAAAATCACTTACAGCACCTTTAATCCATTTTTTTGGGGGGGGGAACTCCCATTTACATATAGATAAGACTTTGATTTCAGTTTAATACAATAGACTAATAAAACGCAACTAAATGTGTTAACATCTCCAATACTGTACATGTAAGGCTGCCATACACATAGAGATAAGTGCAGTCTGTGGATGAGTTGTTGAAAGAAGTAATGGCCTCATCTACGCAGCGTTGGGATAACATTGATGTAATGTTGGGACGGTGTTGACCCGGCTTTACGGATCAGGAGCTACAGCAAGGACACGTGGAGGAGAAGGAAACCCTAAAGAAACCGAGTGCCATCCATCCAGCAGGTCTGCTCCCTGAGGTCCACTGCTCCAATTCCAGTGATCCGCTGGGAATGCCATCGCTTTCTATCCCAATCCCTCTCTCTCTCAGACCTACTTCAAGCTTTATGTGCGATCAGGCCCTTGGAGAGAAAAGCTTTGGCTCCGTCACACTATTACTCATATCGCACTCCCCTGACCAGAACGTGTTTGTCTTGCGTGATTTTGGAAGGACCTCATGAGGGCAGATGCTGCTGGAAGTCAGTCCGTGTTTGAGCTCTTAGCAATACTGTTTAAATTCTGTGTGGGACTGTTGGATGTTTAGCGAGCGGTACGAGAGAAAGAAACGATCCTCGTTCTTTGCTAAGCCTGCACATGGCTTTTAAATGCACGGCATGACTTGAGAATAGACGTTTATGGGTTCGAATATAAGAGATTGTGTGGAGAAAGCAAGCGAGAGGAAGAACTCATGGATTTTTACACATGTCGATACAGCAAGTGACTGTGCTGTCACATTTCTGAACTCGTGAACACATTGAATAGATATTTGTTTGGCCTTATTTATTATGTAAAATTGAAAAACAAATATCAACTCTTATTTTGTCTGTTTGGGCTTTTCAACCTGTGTATAAAATGTGTCCTCATTACAGATTCTGGTAATACATCAAAATCATCATTTTTAAATGTTGAAATGTTTTGTTGAAGTATGTACAGAGTTCACATAACAACGGCACTTTTATGAGATTTCAACTGTAATAAGATTTTAAATATTGTTTTCATGTCCTTCCCTCTCTCTGGTTGTTAACAATAATTTTCACTGTGTAATATATTCAATCACATTAAAGACAGATATTTCAAAAACAAATGGCTGTCGTAAACTATAACTTGTAAGCCCTAGTCTTTATTTTCCACATTACGCCTTCTGTAAAGTACTTTTGCCAGCGCTGCACCATCAAGACACCTGTTCATTAATGTTTGACATCCTTTTTAATGTACACAGAGAATACTCTGTAAGCAATATCACATTTTACAATCATCATCTCTAGGAAACTAGGCAGGAAAATGCCATTTCTTTGATAGCCTGCAGCAGTTTAAGTGTCCTGCCCTTGATTCCTGGTGAAGAGGGAAAATTAATGTCATCCTTCTCAAAACGCCCTCTAGGAATTGCTTATTGTGTTGCCTATAATGTATTGCATCAAAATATATGTCCCAAATCCCCATGTGACTCACAAGATGTGTGTCCCCATATCGCTCCGTTTCAGTTCAAGCTCTACGGTTCACTTCAAATATCTGAGTTTCACAGCACGTATCGCTCTTTCTCTTATTCAGCCATAACCGTTTTTTTCCAGCTAAAAGGAGACCAAAAAAGACCTTCAACTTATAAGCAAAACTAATTGCACTGCTCTGCAGGGAGAGACGTTGGCACCTTGGAACTCTGGGAATGACAGGCGTCTGTTGTTTTGGTGTGGGGGTGCTGTGACTTTGATGCACGGAGGTGTTTCTCTGTCACTGCTCATCAGTGTTTCCGTGGAATTGATGTGGTTATGCGTGACGCCTGCGTGGAAATTTCTTAAAAATGTTTCCACAGTTGCCAGAAGTCATTTTGCACATTGGTGGGCATTTTTCATGATGTTTCTTAAAGTTTGCATTTTACTGGTTGTTCATTGGTCTTCATTTACTCGAAACGTGGTATAATTCAGTTCTGTGGGGTGGCACATAAATCACACGCTAAAAATGATCCTCGGATTGAATGAGAGGTAGATTTTTTCCTAACTTATGATATTTCATCATTTATGTTAGTTAAGAAAAGAAGCAGAAGTTGCTGTTAGAATAAACTTGATCCTCGGTTGACACACCCACAACAATTGCAAAACCGGAAAGCTTTAATTCGATTGGCTGACTTAACACAACTTTAAGGAACAAGAACATGTTTTGTAATTAGCAGGTGTATAGCCTTTTTTAGATAGTACAGTGAAAAGATGACCGGAAATGATAAACTGTAAGAAAAAAGCACAAAATTGTACCTTTTACTGGCCCTGTGAAAGTACACACAAGGGTTCACCTGTACAGGTATACTAAACATAAAATGCTGTACCTTTTGGGCATATTTTTGAGTATTTGGGACATATTGTGTACCTTTAAAGGTACAGTTAAATGTTTTGTACCCCTAACATGTAAATGTGTCTTTTAGGTCCTTAGGGTACAATATTTTGTCTACATGTAGAGGTGCAAAAAAGGAAACGCTCAAGGGTATCATCACAGCAATGGTAAAAGGTACAATTTTCTACTTTTTTCTCACAATGTATAGAGTGAGTGGAACATGAGTTGGGAAAGGACTACGAACTCGGGTCGCCTAATGTGCTTCTGGTACCAACAAGTTCTTTTAAAGAATAATTGTTGTATTTGGCAAAGCTGTAAAGGTTAGTGAAATCAGATAAAATGCATGTGTAATATCAGATTTTTAAATCAGTTCATTTGATATTGAGGAAACTAGATTACCAATAGTAAAAATGTACCGTTTCATTTTGTTTTCTTAGTTACATTTTCCTTTCGCTTGTGTTTTTTTCAGCAATGTGTAAATATTTTTTTCTATGCCAGTCGAATGTTTAATTATTTTCAGATAAAACTGCCTCCAGCAGCTTAAAATAACAAAACAAATCGGTTGGTTTTTCAGCTGGCTTTTTCTTGGCCAGTAAAAGCAGCAATGTGGGCCACACCTTTTACATGAGAACTAATTCAAACGAATTTGGTCGAAAAACGGTTGGATTAAATTGTGTTTTGGCAGACTGAACAGTGTTAAATAAAAAAAATTAACTTAAGCCAACCATTCTTGGGCATTTTACTTAAAGAAATATATCTTGGGAATAAAAAACATGTCATTGAAAATACACACTAAAAAAAGCTACATTTTATATCACTATAGTTGTAGTATAGCTGTGTCCAAAACGCTCGGGAGCTCGTGGCCTGCCATCAAGAGTAACTGCAACGAGTTGATGCCCCCAAACTCAGGAAGGTCGTAGTGGGCCAATAAATATGCCTGCTGCTCACTACACCCCACTGGCATGCCCATCTCCCCACGGTGCCCTCTACTCACCCTGCCCAGACACGCTGGCATGCTGAGCCATTGTGGGAAGCGTACTTTTCCCCAAGGGTGATGCTTTCTTTTCGATAACTGAGGAATGAAACCAAGCAGTAGGATGAGAGAGAAAACAGCCCACACAGCTCACAGGTGCTGAAGAGTCTCATTTCTTTATACAGAACAGTGTGTTGCCATGAGTGGCGTGGAGCTTCTCCATCATTGTTAGCATCATCTGTCGTGACACAAAAAAATCTGGCACCTTGATAAAGCTACATCATGATTTAGCCTCAACTTAAAACGAGGTTTAAGATAAAAGACGGTGTAGCCTACAGTAGGACACCTCCATTTTATATTTAAACGCTCTGTGCACAGCCTCAGCAAAACAAATGGAGGGTGCCGGTAATGGCAGATAAATTTGATTATTATTCCTTCCCGGATGAGAGAAAGGGAGCGTCGGAGGATTCCTGTTACCGTTGGCTTCTTCCTCTAACAGGAATTCAGTGATGTTCATAGGGGCACTGCATTTAATATCGCCCTGCTTTGATAGCATGTTTGTTAAATTGGAAATGACCCTGGGATATAAGGAATAATCAGCAGCCTCGGCCCGCACCGCTCTGTCATGGGAGAGCATCGGGGACTTGGGGTTCATTTGCTCTCAGCGATTATCAGCAGGTTTCTCATAGCGAGCGGGTGAGCAAAATGACTCTCATTCTCTCATATCTGTCTTTCACTTTCTCTCTTTGCCTCCCTGATTGTGCAGCTGCAGTTTTGTTCCCACTTGCCCCCATTCATTTACTTTGTGTTTAGCAATTTTGCGGTCCAGGGCCTGATCGGACCGAGATACTAAAGCACACCCGTATCAGATAGCCGCACAAGCAGACTATATTGAACAGCGTTTGCAAAAACAAAAAAGTGTAGTGCCATGAAGAGGTGCATCCTGGGATATGTTTCTATAAGGTATTTTGCCACCCGTGGAGCAACATCCATTTGCGTCTTGCGTCAGAAAGTGGCAGAGAACCTTTCAGCTGTGAATGTGTCTTTTTCAGTCCCTTCGCGTCGAGGACTCGTAAAACCATCGCCTGAGGCAACACTAACACAATGAGACTGAACAGTCTTTAACACCTGCAAAGCCGCATTACATATTACCCCAAATTGCACACCTCAGGGCAGTTTATTGTTCCAGCTATAGATTCAGACGGATAAGTGCCTCGACAGGCTTAGCTCAGCATTGGCTTTCCACTTCTCACGTCAATCCAGGCTAATACCTTCGGGTTCCTCCCAGGGTCCTGAGTCTCTGATACAGACTTTTCGACCTGTTTTATCTTCATTAGCTCCTAGCAAACCCACTCTTAATATCTGACGGCTGAAGCAGCAGCATGTTGGTTCAAAATGGACTCCTGAGAGGCATTACAGCATAGCGACATGACATGTATTTTGATGATTGTGATGACTGATGAACTCTTGTGTTTACTTTATCCGTGTCACTATCTGGCAGAAATGACATCATGCTAGGAACTGACTAGTTCTGAAAGTAGCTCTCTCAGCCTCTCCAACTAAATTTGTACATAACCGCCCAAGTTTGAGGTTGCTTCACTGAGATGTTTTTCATGAGTAGTTCACCCAAAAATGATTTTTACCCCATAATTTACTAACCATCCTAGGTGTTTATGACTTCCTTTATTGTTGCTAAAATAAGTCGTGTTAGAATTTGAACATGTTTAGATAAGAGAACTACATTTTTAAAGGTGGCACGCCAGCTCCACATCAACATCAACTCTCATTGGTTCTTGCGTGTCCCACCAATGAGCCTTTAACATTGCTGCCATATTTCATAGTAGTTTTCTTTTCAACACTCTTAAAAATAAAGGTGCTTCACTATGCCATAGAAGAAACTTTTGTCTAAATGGTTCCATAAAGAACTTTTAACATCCGGAAAACCTTCCTGTTTTTGTTTGGAACCTTTCTGTTTGTGATGAAAAAGAAAGAGCTGGGGCCCGTTTCAGAAAGGAGGTTTAGTGAAAACTCTGAGTATATTAACCCTGAAATGAGGGAAACTCTGGGTTTTCCGTTTCAGAATGTGAGGTATGTCAAACCTGAGAAAGCGGGGTAACTCAAGCCCGTTTCTAAAGGAGAGGTATCTTATACTCAGAGTCAGTAACCATAGTAACTTACTCTGTGAACCTAACCTGGTCGGGAGCAGGTTTTCTTTGGTAAACCCAGAGTTTATTTCGATCTCCTCCCCCTTTTAAAGCGCAAGTGGTGTAACTCATCCATTCATTCATTAATACAGTCATTCATGGCACACATTTTGATTACACAGAGACCATCTCAGTGACTTATACTGTATGTCATATGTGCTTTTATAGAGGATTCATGAAGAGGCTGCATTAATTCATTGGAATGTACTTTGATTTCAGGAAAGCACCGAGTGGAATTTTGTCATTTCCCTGTGCATTTTTATTAAAACTGTACAGTTTTTCTTTACAGTGAATTAGATGTATCAAAATATATCTCATCCATCCTTACACATAAATAAAGTGCATGAATTAAGAAATGAATAAATACAGACATACATGCAGAAATGAAGCGATAAAGGTAATAAACAAGTAAATTTGACATGCAGCCATTCCAAGTGAAATCTGTTCAGAGCAGGATTCGAACCGGCGATCAGTCTAACTTTGCACGAGAGTCTGACGCCCTACAGGTGTCCTATACACCATGACGTCTTACTTGCGTAACTAGAGCACTCATGGCGAGTGAGAACATACAATTTTTTTATTATTTCTGTTGTTTCATTCATTTAATGATTAATTTATTTGTTTATTGGTATCAATTTATTAATTTATTAATTTAAACTTAAGTCATTTTCAGGACATCAGTAAATCGAGCGGAAAGTGTGCCTCACTCTCATGTGCTTTCTGCCGCCATGTTGCTTTTTTTGGTGCTGTTGCCATGGTGAATCGTGCTATCTTCGCTCAATTGATGATGGCTTTTTAAATCAATGGTGCACGCGCGTAACCTAGAGTGAACTTACTCAGAGTGGATTGAACTAATTGAAATCACCTGTTCTGAAACCGAAAACTCAGAGTTGCGATTCTCTGAGTAAATCAACTCAGAGTTCACATTTTAACTTGGTGTTGGTTGAACCTCCTTATTGAAACAGGCCCCTGGTCTTTGAAGAACCTTTGACTGAAAAATTAGTTATTCCGTGGCATCGCTGTGAAGAACCTTTTAAGCACCTTTATTTTCAAAAGTGTAGCCAGGTAAAAATAGTGCACTAAAATTCTTTTTTATTTAATTACACTTGGTATACTTCCATAAGTGTAATTAAAGTGCTCTATTTTAACACATTATGTTTGTACTTAATATATTAAAAATATAGTCTTTAGTACTTCTATTCATGGTGTCTGAAAATAGCACAGTTGAGTACACTTATATCTTAAGTTTATCTTAAAAATAACTAAAGACTAATTTTTTATATATAAAGTACAAAAATGACCACTTTAAATGCATTTAAGTGTATTTTAGTGCACCTTTTTTACATGGGTAAGCATGTTCAAATTTTACCACAACCTGTCATGGCTCTGCTTCATTTAGTCATGTTTTTCTTGGTCCTGTAGCAGAGTCATGGCAAATCCTTTGGTTATGTGTGGAGAGAAACATATTATTGTCCTTTTGACAATAATATACGTTCTCTCCAGTGTCTGTCTCTGTTCCCTCCATCTCGTTTCCTCGTTAACTTTCCCTGAGTGTTTTATTACCCACACCTGCCCCGTGTCGTTATCCCTCGTTTGTCTTCCCTTTAAATACCCTCTTGTTTCTTTGTCTTGTGCCTTTGGATTGCGTTCTGTTTACCATGTCGTGTTATGTGAGTACTTTGCCTTGCCCGTGTTTTTCCCTTTCTATGTTTATTTGAGACGTTGTTTTCTAGTTTAGGTTTTGTTTTTACCCAGCTGTTTTTGCCCCCTCGTGGGAAGTACTTTTGTTTCTTTTCTTTATATTTAGTTCAGTCCTCGTTACCCCATTGTGGGTCTTTATTTTCTGTTTTGTTGTTTTATAAATAAATACCCTTTGTTAACCCCTTCACGTCTGCCTGCGCTTGGGTTCTTCTGCCACAGTCGTGATAGAATTCAAAGGCCAAAGATGAACCCAGCAGGCAACATGGACGCTGTACGTTCCCGCCAGGCTCGTCTCCTCTGCGGCATTTGCCAGGGAACCGGTAGCGTAGATAACTATGCGGGCCGGTTCCTCGAAGTCGCAGAGGAGACTGTGTTCGGAGAGGAGGAGTTGGTGACGCTCTTCAACGCCGTTCTCAGGGAGCCTCTCTCGCGTGCGGAGATGAGGTCGCTGAGACCGCTGGACTTTGATGCGATATGGCTGTATGCCGCTGATCGATCGGAGTCCAGGGTCTCAGTTCAACCCACCTACTCATCTCCGCTGGTCGTGATCCCTGAGGGCCGTCCCCTGAGGATCGGGGTTGTGGGCATCGCCACACCGTCCTCTCCACCATCAGCGAGCCTCGGCGGGAAGCGGGGGAGGCGAGCGTCCTGGGGCTCCACGTCTGAGGAGTCCCAGCCTGAGCCAGCTGCACCCTTTGCCTCTTTCCTTCAGCCGACCTCCAGGCTGGTGACTCGGCTGAAGAGAAGGAGGCAGCTGCGGGCAGCGCGGACTTCCCTCCCTATTGGTGCAGCATCCGGTGTCCAGCCCGGTGTCCAGTCCTGCATCCAGTCCGGTGATCCAGCCGGCGTCCAGTCCGGTGATCCAGCCGGCGTCCAGTCCGGTGATCCATCCGGTGTCCAGTCCGGTGATCCAGCCGGTGTCAAGCCCTGTCCAGCCGGCCTTTGTTTTGCCTTGTCCTGTCTGTCTCCCAGTCTGTCTTGTCTCGTCCGTCTACCCCTTGGTGAGCACCTGGAGGTGCTCATTATAGGGGGGGCTTCTGTCATGGCTCTGCTTCATTTAGTCATGTTTTTCTTGGTCCTGTAGCAGAGTCATGGCAAAGCCTTTGGTTATGTGTGGAGAGAAACATATTATTGTCCTTTTGACAATAATATACGTTCTCTCCAGTGTCTGTCTCTGTTCCCGCCATCTCGTTTCCTCGTTAACTTTCCCTGAGTGTTTTATTACCCACACCTGCCCCATGTCGTTATCCCTCGTTTGTCTTCCCTTTAAATACCCTCTTGTTTCTTTGTCTTGTGCTCGTTTAGTTTAGTCCAGTCTAGTTTATTTTTCCTGTCTTGTTTTTTACCCCCTCGTGGGTGTTTTGTTTCTGTTTTGTCTATTGTTTAATAAATATATTCCGTTAACCCCTTCATTGCCATTGCCTGCCTGCATTTGGGTTCTCTTCCACGCACCAAGCCTTGACACAACCTATCTTGGCACAAAAAAAGCTCAAAATAGTGTTTTACTCACAAATGTATTGTTTTGCTTTAGAATGTTTTTATGATGATGATATTCACTAGCATTGCAAATTAGGAACAGCCAAAATATTATTCACTTTAACTGCTTGGCTGAAGAAAGTTAGACATGTACACATATGGCATGAGGGTGAGTAAATTATGGGGTTAAAATCATTTGGGTGAACTAGTCCTTTAAAAATCGTTTGATCGTAGGTCTGATTTTAGGCATATTGCAATTATTTACATTAGGTATGTTGATAATTGTGTCAACAAATTTGTTTCTCCCGTTACAAAACAAGTTTTTGAAATGGACGACTTAAAAAAAATATATGCAGAAAAGCAGCTAAGGACGATATCCAAAGAAGAGCCAAGAGAAAATGCCAAGAGTACATTTTTGTCCATTCTAGAGGCTACTTTGAAAATGCTAAAATATAGTTTTATTTATTTTTAAATGTTCTTATACTTGCATTTGTTATTCCACAGTATTGATACATTTTTTATGTGAAAAATAATTGGCTATTTAAACAGTAGCGTATAGTAGTCAAGCACTCAAAACCATCTCAACCATATTTCTCTCTGTCATTCTCTTTCACCCTCATAGTAGCAAATATCTTTTGGAAGCTTGGAAAATCCAACCTCTTTCTTCATGTTTCATCCCCTTTCTCTGTTTCTTGCTCAGCTGTGTCATTTTAAGCCTCCGTGGACATTTTGTCCATGCAAATGGCTCTTATCAACTTCGTAGTACTCAGCATTTCAATCCGTCCACCCCAGATAGTTCAGTTCATTTCAGCCTTTTCCACCCCTATGTTTTCAGGGTCAGTCAGCCAGAAAACCAATTATTCAGCCTCCCTTTATCACCTGAATGAAAGCGAGAGGGGTTGAGGCATGCAGTGATACCACAGACCCACACAAGTCTAACCTTAGTGTCTTTTCTGTACATAATGCCTTTGAATTTCGTCTCCTGCAAATGGGTGTTAAACAGGAATCATTGTGTAAGTTACTGTATTCCATCTTGTTGAAGAGCCAAACTAAATGATCATTTGCCTCCCCCCCAAAATACTGCAGTTTTGAGATGCGTGAGAGTGTGACCCAATTTCTTCAAACACACTGTCACCCTGCTAAAGGAAGAGTGAGACACTTTGAGACTGAATGGCAAGACGCAATTCAACAAGAAATTCTGGGCAAACAGCTTAGCGGAAATGGCTGCCTTTGCACCGAGATCATGGGGGAATTGATAGATCTATACACTCCGAGGCAAAATAGTCAATTATTCTCACAAGAGAAATGGATATTGGATGTTAGTTACATGTGACGTTCCAGTGTCTTCAAAATGAAAGGAAATAACCTCCTTTGCTTGTTGATAGTTTGATAGTACAGTTTCAAATGGGTTTGAGAGTGTTGACAGCCTCATTTATGTTAGGCTTCCATGGCAGACGTGCGAGATTAGTTTGTTCTTGTGCCGAAAGTCTCAGTTTGGCTCAAGTCTTGGAGACTGTGAAGACATGACTTCAGGCAACGCAGGCTGAGAGCACGAGAGTCAAACCGAATGCAAGGTGTTCCATTAATCATACGAGGCAAACTCAACGCAAGGGCAGTGCCAGGCTAGTGGATTGCGTCTGTTGGCCCCCTTCGGCCCCGTGGTTGATGAACCCCAAGGGGGAGACAAATCTGTCCTAGCTCAGCACTTAAACTTGTCTTTGTGCCCTTGAAAAACCCAAGCCAACTTCATGACCGAAGGAAATTTGTTTAACATAGAAAGAAATCCGTAGCAAATTTATGATGTGCCCGAGGAGACTACTCACCTGCTATTGGTTACAGTGAAACAAACAATCTTGTGTCAGAGGCCGTAACTTATCATTGGCTCGCGCAGATTATTTTTTTGACCTGTGGGGGTGTAAGAAGAAGAAAAAGAAGAGCTGGACTCTGAAGCAGCCGTGGAAGTGTGGTTGGGGTCTCACTCTCTCTTATTCTCAGAGGACAGAAAATGATTGATCTTAGGAGTGTCTGCGTCCTGGCGCAGCAACTGTAAATAACCTGAAACTCATCTTTATTCAGACCTCTCCACCTACGTATTGACCCAAGCGCTCTGCACAAAACCGCACACGGCAACACCATCTCTTTATGGACATACGACTAAAGCTGTCAATATTTTAGTAATGACATTATTATCTCAAATGTGATCTCTCTTCCCAGGGGGCAAGTCAATTACCCTGAATTCACATCAGTTGTGCGACTTTTACGTCCAGACCCACTACAAGTGTTTGCCAAATGCTTTTTCTCCAAATCAGAAAATCTAAGTGTCGCATCCTGTAAACTCTCATTACTTTTCCAAATCTTTAGTTAAATCAAAGCATTTATTGAAATGAAATGTCAGGCAGCTCAAATAGAAGGGAGACCTCTGCTGTTTGAGAACAGCTACTGCGGCCATTTATCTCACACGTGAGACAGCCGCAGATAAAGTGGTGAGCTGCGCAGTTTGGTGATGAATAACATATATTGTTGTCCCTTTAAATCAACAGTGCGTGCTGTGAGACCTGTCTAGCGTTCTGTCATTCAAAAGAATGAGCGAGTCAATGATATTGGTAATATTCAAACTGACTTGAATGGGAATCAGCACCGTGAGAAGGTGAACAGCACCCTGCGGCCCGTGACAGTGTAGCGGAGCCGCGCTCGATGGAAGAATCCAGCGTACGGCTCCTTTACCACTGTGAGGGAATAGGGTCTTATATCTAAGTTCGCAGCTATTTTATGATGTCTTCTGAAACACTTGTCATCTTAGCCCAGCAAAGACCAGGCTCTGGCATGCGTATTTCGTCAATGGAATCGCATTTTCTAGAGGGAGAGAATAGCTAAAAATTGATCCACCAACTTTTATGCCCCGCCAGCAAATTACACATAACGACCACAAATCACAAAGCTATTTCGCCCCATTTATGAGAAGTTAATGCTATTTAGTAATGGGCCCGAATTTCAGCCAAGAGCGCTGGAAAAAGTTGCATTTCTTGGCTATTATTTGAGCCGTGATCGCTGTTAAGTGGCCTGACGGCTCGCGGGGTATTGCTCGCAGGGGGTGCTATAAATAATGCATAGTCTGGAACATATAGAAGTTGAAGTGCACCCTCTTCTTATTGATACAGGGGCTTTTGAAACTGATTCGCATGCAGTCTATCAAACTCGAAGGTCTCAGCTTTAATGTTACAATAATCTGTCGCTAAATTAGTATTCGTTGCGTGCGCTAGCCGGCTCTGTCAGGGTTTCAGTTCAAATATTAAAGTGTATTTTGAATAATCTTTTGGCAAAGTGAATTTAGCGACTTTGAAACTTGGTGATAGTTGCTATGAGTTAAATAAGTAAGTAAAATAAATAAGCATAAACATGTAATCATCTCAGCCATTTAAACAGTTCCCACCTATTCGCTCGTGATCCAATACAAATCTATTTTGGAAAACCCCGAAAGCTTTGCAATATGTTTTTTGAAGTGACAAGATATTTTTTATTAATGGAACTTTTGGGTCTCTTCACAAATCTAAAAATGAATTCTCTGATGTTGGGAGACCTATAAATATTTGGTGAGGATATCAGGACAGCAGCTGGTGCCAAAACAAGCCCCACAACATCTTCTAAAGCGCTTCTTATCTAACTCTCCACCCCAACTCCAGCGAGTCAATCTTAGGGCATGACATTGTGCAGAGATAAACCTATAATCATTCTGTTTTTCTTGCTCATAAATAATTCATTTCCAGAAATCACCGCGTTGGTGCGCTTTGAATGGCGGTGTGTTTGCGTAAAGCGGAAAGTTTATGAAAATGTAAATTGATTACTCAGGTTTTTTGTATTAAAGGAGACATGTTTTATATTGAGTGAAAGTGAGTTTGAGAGGATGTTTTTATTGTATTTATTATTTTTCTAAACTCTGAGGACTGGCAATGTATAGACTTCATGTGTCAGCATGCATGACAACTTCCTTACACCAGACCCATTATACACTTTGTATATGGCATCTCATTAAGTGACCTGTCAATATTTATGTATGTCTGGAGCTAAATAAAAGGACAACAGGGAGTCAAAGGTGAACTAAAGCCCATCAAGTATAATTCCACATGCCTTTACATGCATAATGGACAGCTACGGGGCCCTATATAGTGTGCATTAGGCAAATTACTTTGGTATCTGTTTTAGGCTTCTGTTATAGAGCGAAGCCTTGCTGTATTATTGACCTCTATAGTGTTCTGCTGGGATACATTGATATTCTGCCTCTCCCTTTTTGTCTCACGCCTGATCCAATCACCGTGTTTAATGAGGCATTGCTTTTCTCTATGGATTTGAGCTATGTAGAGACAACAGCTACATATCTCTATCTCCCATAATCCTTTGGGTTCCCGGGGTGACACCAAAATCAACAATGTCATTGAATGGATAAACAGGTCATTAAAGTCAAGCTGCACAAACGTATGATTTATAGGTCTGAAATCGTGACAGCTAAGAGAAGTGGCAGAGCGTTCAATGTAATCTGATATAAGAACATTTCAGGAGGTGTCGTTCTCTTGACTAAAAGATAACTTTTATGTCAGAGTGTGTCTGTTTTGTCTTTTATCTGCTGAATTGACATCTCATAGACGTCTCTTGGAGGTAGAACAGTCACATTACCTGAAGGTCATGGATCCACAAAGAAGAGAATTTAATATGACATGTACAGTATAAGTACAAATAGAACTGTGCATATAAAGGACTTTGTTTTATCTGCCTGCAGTTGCAAATAACTATGGACAGCCCATGACATGGTGCTATAAAACGGAACAGAGTGCAGATCCACTTTGTGTCTGATAGCAAATTCAGTTTTGTAAGTCATTTAGGAAATGTAAATGCACATTGCTTAATTATTCTAAGAAGGGACTTTGCAGTGATGCTAGAAGGACCATTTTGCTTCCCGAAAGAACCGATCAATCAAAATGTCCTGAAAGAATGATTTTGTCCTCACCTTTTTAAAGTCTAGAACCTATTTCCACTATAAAGTGCCGTTCAGGTTCTTTATTGAACCATACAGCCCAACAAAGATCCTTTCAGGAACCTTAAGAGTATACTAATGCTGTGAATCTTTCTGTTTTAGACTAAATGCTTTCAGTTGCCGGACAAGGGAGGAGCCATAGTCTCAGATAAGCCCTCTCCATTATCATGAAACTACCTCCGCCCACTCTGTGGATCCATTTCTCTCTCTCTCTCTCTCTCTCTCTCTCTCTCTCTCTCTCTCTCTCTCTCTCCTCCGTGTTAATTCAGTTCTGGACAGCGCCGGGTACTGATGCTGCTGCCCGTGTAGTCGCATCTATCCCGGGGGCCTCCTCCCACTCATCACAGCTCGAGAATCCGCATATACAGGCGTTCATTCAGTGTCGCAGAAAAGTCATGTCTCTCTGCAGCACTGCATCGGAATAAGGGCACAGAGAGGAAAATCTACTTCAGATGTATTTCAGCTGAAATAGCAGTGACGTCCGCGATTGCGAGTTGGAACCCGTTGCTTTCTGCATCCACGCAAAAGGAAGTTATGTTCATTTTATTCGTTGGTGTGATGCTGTGAGATGCGTCGTGATTAGCGCACGGAACCCCGATTAATTCGGCCGGTCGGGAAAATAAAATAAAAAACGATACATTATATGAGACAGATTTTAACTTCGTTTTTTGTGAATTTCTGGATGTGCTGGAGTGCGTATACCTGGAGACCTTGAGCATCAGGATGTTTTAACGCGTGCTGGAAATCTCCAAACGGGAAGATTTTGTCTTAAGCGCATCCAAGACGCATGAAAGCATCGACAGCGAGCAGTTTAAAAGGAGGACAACCAGCATCTCTGGACGGGATTTAAAACTATCTTCATTTTTTCTGTACCTATACGGAGAATAGATTTTAACAGAGGGAGAGATGAAAGTTTTTCCGGCAGTGTTGTTTCTGATCACATTTTGGAGTCTGGAGTGGGAGCCAGTGCTTCCCGATTCAATTATCCACATCGGTAAGTTCAAACCTCTAATACAGTGGTTTCTCTATATATCCCATCATACATCATGTTCAATTCAATTGTTTCAACGACCAAAAACCATACTTGCATTCCATGAAAATATAGAAAATGTGGTGCTTTTAAGTGGTCGTGAAACGGGAGATCAAATACATGTCCGTCAGAAATGAATCGAGTTTTGCGTTATAACTGACTTTATGTGTGCATGAAAATGAAACACCCCTTTTTACTTTGAACGCGATTGTGTCCATAATATCAGGTTAGGGAATGAGATGAATATCTCCATCTGTTCCCATCAATGCGTCCATTATGCATACCGTGGCTGAGAACAGGTGGTTTGAGTAAAAACGATTCCTCACGACGCCGCATTGTAAGCATGCCACTGCGTTGCCAAATTGCCACATAGTCTAGTCACGCAGAAACTTGTATTAGCCAAGATTAACAGTGTTTGTGATACTCTGTAAATCGACTGAAAGGGAAGCGCGAACGTTCGAGTGGAAGGATGGATGAGGCATATGCGCGTGCATGTTTCAGCGATGGTACGAGGATTGGCAGTGTCGCGCGAGATCGGATAAGGTCCAAGAGGTCTTAAATCAGTGCTGTAAAAAAGAGAGGGTTCCTCCAAAGGGCCACGGTGTGGAGGTGGAGGCCAGTGTGCTGGGGATTTGGCAGGAATGAATCTGGCGCGAGAGCATGCGCGTTTAATTGAATTAAGGCGTGATTGATGCTCTAAACAAATAAATATGCGATATGCCGCATGTGTTTGACGAAGTGGCGAATGGATAAAAGTTGGTGAGATAAGTCACGCGTTTTACCTGGCATAATTAAAACCTCGAAAAATGTAAAAAAAAGTCTGATATGACAAATAAAAAGGAAATGGCTGATGTGAATTTAAAAACAGAGAGTGTTGGTATTGGCTGTGCTGGCACAAATCTGTCGCGCCACTTGATGAATGCACCAACTATTTTATTAACAAAACATTCATGTTTTAACTTTTTTTTGATGCATTAGTAACGTCTATTTCATATTATCATACATTTGGGCTTTATCAAAAAATCTAAACTGTTATAGGCCTATGCTATATTAGCTAAATATAGTCTTTAACAATTATTAAAATGAAAATCAGAATAAGTATGTGTGCATTATCTCTTTGCCAAAACGTGTTTCACAGACGCCAGACCTTCTCTGCATCCTAACGCTCAGACAGTTTTGACTGTCATTAATCCCTCCTAATATTTTATTGCCATTGAAAAGTGACGTCACACGGGAGCGAAAACTACAAGGTTTTCCGCTGGAGACCACTGATGAAGGCGTTTTATTGCACGCGCTTCTCTTGATTGCAGGCGACTTTAATGATTTGCACACCGAGAGAAGTGTCTCGCGCGCCGTGCTCTGCATCGCAATGCTGCAGCTCCGTTAGGAGTCCATTCAGAAAGTCACAGTGATTTATGCCTGTGGAAAGCCTGGAGTTTGCAGCATTATGTGGGTGCTCCGTTGGCACCCTCCTCGGCACCCTTCAGTACCAACAAAGAGTGCCAACAGAATATTTAGTGTAAGCTTTGAAGTTGGTTCCAGTATAGAGATTCATGATTGGGTCATTATTGCTAACCGTTTTGCTAAATTGTGTTCACAAAACTATTACAAATTCCACCTAATTACTATTTCCACCTATGATTCTCTGCCAAAACTTTTGCTCTATGTTTGCTCTTTGCTCCTCCAACCAAGCGTTTTGGCAACATTTAAAACTCAGATGAACATTTTCAGCTGTCTATTGGTTTCAGAGCACAGCATGAATCTTTAATGAAATACAGTAGCTGTTTCAATTAAATGAAGTCCACTCAGCCACCTTGTGTTAGCAATCGATGTTGAGCGTGTATAGATTTTTGTCTGTGACAGTTTAAACCGTGAATCGCCCTTCTTTCACAGAAAGATTTGACATGTTGAGAGCATATCAGTGGCTCTGAGGGGATCTCACAACACTTAGCCTGAAACATTCTTGTAATATTGCACGCATGACAATAATTCTTGTGCAACTGCACACAGTAAGAAGACACGGAGAAAGAAATCAAAGCAGGCGGACGGGAATCAAATCATTATCCCTTTTCACTGCGCAGTCATGGTCGGTTACACGTGAAACTCCAAAGCCAAAGGAAATTGTAGATTGTAATCCTGAGCAGTGCTTGGTAGGTGGGCCAGATGGGTAGTGCCATTGCAGTTTCTATTTTTGGACATAACTGCATCTCCATCCTAAGAACATGATGATAATGAGATGTGGAAGCCTGGAGACTATCTTTCATCACGTTGCTTAATCTCTCTCTGTCCTTCTTTCTAGTCCCACAGTAAAGAAGCGCAGGTAATGAGTAGCTGTGCGTGTAAGGTCTTGTAATTACAAGCGTTCGTTGAGATGTGTTTTTGTTTTGATTGGATAGCTGTATTGTGCCTGCTCAGGTGTTGTAACAGATAATGAAAAGTTGAAACTCGAGAGATGGAAGGCTTTTGCAAAGATGCAAAAAAATTACTACTAATGTTTGACAGATTAACCTGTGCATTGTGCAACATTGAATGCCTTGAGTAATTTAGTTGGTGAAAGGAGTGATTATGCTGAAAGGCCCGCAAAGGGGTGACAAAATAAAAGTTGTCCTCTTGTGGTGCCATTTACTCTGGAATTTGTCCCGATCCTTTACGATTCTAATCTAAATCACTACTCTATGCTTCACACTTTGGGTTTCCTTGACACCTGTAAAATGATATTGCTGCGGCTTCAATATCTCCCTCATAGTCCTGCAGAATTATGGTGTTTTTGAAAGATCTGCATGAAATATGTATGTCATAAAAAATAGAATGTCGTACAAAAATGTAATGAAAACAGTATTCATGTTCTTCCTGACAGAACCCATGAGAATAACCCTGTCATACTGTATTCTATAAGAACCAGCAGCGTTCAGTTTTATTATACTGAATGTTTAACCTCTAATAATGTACACACTGCAGGTAAATATGGCTGTCACTCATTTTCCGGGTGCTTAATCCTGTACACACAGAGTTCAGTTATTTTCAGAAATGACTAAAACCGAAGTCTGTTTGCTCCCACCAGACCTGCAGTCTCAGGGTAACTCGTGCATTACATTCCAGAGAGTACGCTGTTTAAAACCAGCGGCTTAAAAAGGTTAAACAAACCACGGTTAATTTGTCTATGACAAAACAAAAGACTGAACTTCTTTTTTAACAATGATTTTGTTCTTGTAGACAATTAAGACATACAATAGAGAACAAAAATGATATTCGCTTTTGCTTCTGAGACCCTAGTAATCTCACATGAGTCTCTTCATAGGTGCTTTAGCTGTGCTACAGATTGCTCAGATTTGCCAAGATACATCAAAGTCTGTGTTAGAAAGTCACATATTTCTATTTGAGCTCTAATATATTTGATCAAAATCTTCCAAGACCATATTATCTGAATTATGCTTTAATTTTGGATTTTAAAGCCTGTTCTCGTGCCTTGTACTGTAAGACCTTGGTAAACTAAGACCTTGATAAGAAAAAATTAAGAGAAAATTTTTATTTAATAAGCATTTGATGTATTGCGGCCATTCTAGTGCAGTGTCTGTTGAATTACAACAAAGTCAAACCTCAGGAGTGACATAAAGAATGTGAAAGATTGACAGCACGACAAGACGCATGCCATAATTTTTTTTACTTTTCCTAAATACATGTACAGATGTTACTGTTGTATTGCTTATAAGTGAATATGAACTTGCTTTCTTTGCAGCATCTGAGGTCTGAAAAAATAAAGAGCATCTTTTCTGTTATTTTGACCTGTTTCTCCAGTTCTCATTTTCTGCAAATAGAAACAATATTTTTATTTGAAATTTGGTAGAAATATTGTGACTAGTTCACTAAATGAAACAAAAATAATTTTATCATTTTATCCAAACATATACCTATAAATATTACATTTTAATCAGAAAAACTGATTTTGTAATGGTCTCTTTATTTTTTCCGCGACTGCATAAAAGACAACCTCTAAACAAAAGCATTTGTCTTTGGATTTCTGTCGTCTCTTTGAACACGCCTCAACGCACTCAGAGTAATTTTCTGTGTGTTTAGTAAACAGGCTCCCAGTGAACTGAAACGCAGTGCTACACTGAACATGTCAATCAAGCCTTTCTAAAGGCATTATGCTTTGTTACAGAGAGGCAATTACAATACATGCTCTGTAAAAGTGTTTTGATTCTCCAACTGCTACTCTATCATCCTTTATATTCCCATTCAAATGCAACACTTTTATTGTATTAATGTCAGCCGAACACAAAAGTATGGGTGGTTCCTGACTAACAAACGTCGATACTCCAGGAAAGACGCAAGGTTCGTATAGAAACTAGAATCAGTCAGACATCAATCTCGCTATAAACAAGTAGTCATAGCTTACTGTAATGCTCTGTGTAGCCACCTTTCAAGCTCTGCTCTTAAAGGAGCGAGTCCCCTTTGAGAAGTTATGTCTCTGATCTCTCTCGCTCTTACAGAAGGAGCCTTGGGCCTCTTCTTTGACTTCTCTCTCTCTGTCTGTGTATCTTTTTCCTACCATCTTATTTCGTACCTGCTTATTTGGTCCTCTTCAATGTTTTTCTGCTCTGATGTGCTTGTATAGCACATGAGAACTTTGAGGGATGCATTCTTTAGCACGGTTACAGGCGCTCTCCTGTAGGAGGCAGTAGAGAGGTTGATCTGTGAATTGCAGCTGTGTCAAAGGCTTGTGGAGTGAATCATCTGCAGAAAGCCTTTTGTCTCAGTATTTACTGCAGAGAACATATTTTTCTTTTTTTTACATGCAATGTACTGTTTACATGCCTTTCATCTGATCCTAGAGAATTTTTTCCTTTTAAAATTCTTTAAAATGTGACTACAAAGGGGACTATTTTGTAGAGTATAAAGCTGTAAAATGAACGTTACTACAGTATTTCAGATCTCAGATCATTCAGAAATATTTAATGGGTTAATTTGAATTTTTGATTGCAAATCTGAGTGATTTGTGAGATTACGGGAGTCTTTTCTCAGGCAGGGTCGGGTCTAGAGGAGTGAAGAGGAATTGGGGGAATTTTCATTTGGCCCCTTCAAAAATGTCCAGCTGGCAATTGATAAGAAAACATGAAATACTTTCTCGTTGTATGATCTATTAAGTAATGATCTGTCAATTTAATCACAGAAAATGTGAAAAACTATGCAATGAATTATGACTATATTAATAGAAAAATTCTTGCCCACCAGAATATCTAATCCGCCCACCAGAATATCTAATCCCCCCACCAGTCCAGCCAGCCTACCGGGCCTGTTCATAAAACTCAATTTGAGAGCAAACTCTCAATTTGCTCTATTTTACTTTTATTTAGGAGACATGTAGGATATTTAGATCCTTGGGATGTTCCTATTGGATGCTCCCCTTCATATGTTCGAGTGAAAGTTGTGTCTTCTCAATTGTACAAAATATTCTATGTTCTTACCGTTCCACATAATACATATAGATATTTTTGAGCATTTGAAAACAAAGTATGAATTGTGCAGCAATCCTTATGTTTAGAACAGAGTAATTGAATAAGGAATTTGCATAAGTCATGTAAATCTTAAAAAGTAAATCTTTAAATCCTCTTTAGAAGAAGCCTGCTCTTAATCGTGTGGATATTGTTGTTTGGTCTCACTAATTCCTCTGATTTTTTTCTGACCCTGAACCGAAGCGTCTGCATTTGTTCTTACTAAAAGTCAATTTCCTGCTTATGTCACTGCAGACTCATGTCTCATTATTTTAGAAGCCTCTACTTACAGTAGGTCAATAAGTCTGAAGAAAACCTAACAATACACACACAACAAATGTGGCGTTTTTGTCGAAAAACTTAGCTGCTCCAAGGTAATTGTGTCAAGGTTGGGGCAAATAAGAAAGATGCAATTTAGTTTCGAGGATGGAATTTTGTCTGTAATGTATTAAATCAGATGTGTTTATCTGGAGCAAACAGGAAATGAAAAACAAGACGTATTGTAAAACAAGGAAAACGGCATAAAATGGAGTTGTTTAAAAATGTAGTTGTTTGTGTGCCTCTGTAGTATTAAAAGCTGTGAAACCTCTGTACATTCATGCTGTGAAAATGGAAATCAGTTGGATGTTGCTTCTAGACACTGCTGGTGGATAATAGGGCTTTGTTCCAATAGGCAAGACTGCATCGGCTTCTGTGCTTGGAAGCCAGCCAGCGAAGGGCAGAGCGAAACACTGATCTTCGGCTCTTGGAGATTCTGCACTTTTGTTGGTTCGTAATGTTGCTCTTGGGACAACCTCCATTTCAATTTAATGCACCATGAAAAGAGGATAAACCCACCCTTTAGTGCAGGAGAGAGGAGAAAACATGTTTGCTTGTGTTATTCAGTTGTTCATCTTCAATTTCATTCAATATCATTTAATCGTTTAAAAACTTTTCATATGTAAGGTGCAAACATGATTTCTCTGTGGCGTGTTGGAGGCATGGCCGTCTGGCACTACTAAAAGCTGGATTGAATTTAGGGCTGTCACTCAAACGTTGTCACTGGCAACTTATCAGAGTTGCTTTTGCTGAGAACTTGGCTATTTTCAAAGGGCAGCGTTTGGATAATAGACTAGTTTGCCCTTAGCAAAACATATTTTTTTGTATTGTTCCAGTTTACAAAGTAAGTGATTGGCTCAAGAACAACCAACTGTGCCAGTGAGCAATGATGGCATAATATAAAAAGCCATATGCAAGCATCCAAAACATATTTATACAAATACATATTTGCCCCCCCCCTTTCTCACAGCTCTTTAATAGTGTAAAATGAAAGAAAAGTTTTGTATTACATACTAATGGAGGTACATTTGATTATGATTATAGTGTATGACCAGAATGAAACTTTACTTCAGTGTTGAATGACGCATAATGACACATTTAGCTAACAATGGAGCCATTAGTAATATACTGTAGAAAATTGTACATTATAAAAGTATCTATGTTACACAGGGGTGGAGGAATAATTAAAAAAAAAAAAATCCATGGTGGGGCACCTTATAAACATATATTATAAAAACCTAGGGCCATCAAATGATTAATCATGATTAATTTCATCCAGAATAAAATTATGTGTCTACATAATAAATGTCTGTGTACTGTGCATATTCATTTTGTATGTATAAGTACATACATGTCTAAGGGTATTTAATTATATTAACCAATCATTTACATTGTTATTTATTTATATTATATTATTATGATATTATAGTATTATATTTTTTATATTTCTCTTAAACATATGCATGTATGTGAGTGTGTTTATAAATACAAAATTATAATGCACAGTACACAGACATATACACATACATATATTATGTAAACACAAACTGTTATTCTAGATGCGATTAATCGTTTGACAGCTCTAAAAAAATAAATGAAAAAAAAGACACAAATTTTTACATTTATATCATATCTATTCATAGGTATGTGTTTATACTGTAGGTATGTGTATGTGAAATTATCATTTTGTTTTGATCTGAGAACATTGCTCCCTATTTGCAAATGTTTTTTATTTGAATTTGTGAAGAAAAATGACAAATTGGTCAATATTACAAAAAAGAAGTCAAGATCAAATACATGTTTAAACAACACAATACTAATGTTTTTACACGTATTTTAGGATAACTTTAAAAATAAATATTTCATGGAACACGCCTGTTTTTTTCACAACTTGGATGCATCTTTGCCTTCTCTCAGTCTTTGACGTTGGTGTTGGTTGAGTTTGTCATTCCTGAGAGTTCTTTCTATTAAAACTCAACTGACGCTGCCCTGGAATTGTCACAATACATGTAGAAATTCAAATAATGGCAAAACTGTACTGTATATTACTAGCCAGGCTCAAGTGTAATTGGTAATGTAAAATTTGTCATGTGTTCATAGTTGATTTGCTGAAAAAGATATTCCAAACACTGGTCCATCACTTCAAAATAAAAGTGCTTTTAGTAAGCGAATCACTGTAGCATACAGCTATCTCACACTGTGTTAGCATCACTGATTCTCAGCTAGTTCCCCACCTGCTTTCATTACCTCTCACATCTCAGCCATTTCCAAACGCCCCCCATAGAAGATCTTCTCTTTAACCCTTGATCCCGTCCCAGTTTCACAGCTCCAAACGGCTCCTTTGACCTACTCCATCACACCCATCTCATCCTCTGGAAGCCTTGAGCTTCATACTAATTTGCAGTTTAATATCGTGTGACTGCCCAGTCAGGCCATCAAGCTTTGATATCCTCTATATTTACCTCTGGTTCCCTTTATAACGTGAGTTATAACTGAGAGGATGGACCTTGATCTCTATGCATTTTAACTTATGTCATTCTTCCAAGACCTTTACCCTGTTCGTGAACGCAACATCAGTGAACATTTTTCTTAGTCGGCATGAGCAGTTGTGTTGTGGCTATGCACTGCCGGGTAATTCACACATGCAAAGCATCGCTCTTGAACGACACCATATGGCCGTAAATGACCCAAAAACACTTAATATATAAATCACACATACTGACATACTGGATAGTCACTAAACATTTTGCAACAAGACATTTTTTTTCCCTGTGCTCAAAATTAAATCATTTTTAAAGTACATAAAAAAAAACGTTCCTACAGAGTTCACGTCCATAAACTTTTTTCCCTGTCGTGTTATTGTCTGATAATTGGCTCGCGGCACGAAACCAGAGCTATTATAGTGGCGATTTGAGAGCCGGGTCGACCAGCCTAATAGAAGAGGAACCACGAGGAGAGAGAGAGCCCAAAAATGGACGAGCGGGGACACAGTGTTTGTGTCTTCGAGTGAAATTAGCAGCGCTTTGTGGATTGTTTGATCCGCTGGCAATAGCCTGTCATTCTGTCACCAAGCCAGTCCGCCGTGCAATTTGCCACAATGTCGAGCGACCATCTACCCGCCTCTCATTTTTTAAGTTCCCCCATTCTGCTCACATTCATGTCGTCTGACAGGGAAATTGCCTTTCTTGTTATCGGATATCGGCCTTCACACAAAGCTCAGTATACGCGCCTTCTCATGTTAAAAAAAAGCAGTGCATTATCATAAGAAGCTGGGTGATTAAACTGGGTTTATTAGACCTGTATGCTATAGTTACAGTGCCCGAAGGCGGAAAATGATTCTGGGCACCTGAAATTATAGCAGGAATCTCCGTCACTGATATTGTGCACTATAATCACTATGCGGATGATTATGTAAAAGCTGTTCTTTGAATCTATTCCAAGCTATTCTTTTAATAACAGCTACAACCAGAAATTATACAATATTTTGGCAAGTATATTTGGATGGTGCATGGGGGGTGTAATAGAATTTCCATATGGAATAAAACAAATCTGAGCCCGTCGCTGTTAGCACTTGTTGCCCTTTCCAAAGCTGTGACATTTTCGTTGGTCAGTTTATCCCTCGTTTCCTTTGGTCAGTTCAAATTGCGCTACTTGTGCTTTTGTGTCCCGCTGGGAGATACTGATGTGGTCTGGACTCCCCTGAGAGAGTTGGATCACAGACGTTAAAATTGCTTTAGAGGAATCTAATACGGGCACTTCCTTGTCTCAAAATACACCGCCAGGTTCTTCTTTATTGCTAAGTTATCGGTCTCACCCTTTCCTCGGTACCACGTGGAATAGGAAGCCAATAGAAATTCGGATATGACTTCATTTGTATTGATTGCAGTGTTTAGCTACTCTGTTAAACGGATCTGAATAAACAGGAAACCCATGGGCTGATGCAAAGTCTGGAAATGGACCTTTTTTCATCTGAATAATTCTTAAGACCCCACCCCCGACATGCTCTCTGACCACTCGTCTTTCCACTGATAATTGGATGCTGGAGAAAGCGCATTGAGAAACTTTACATAGCTTTTTACATCAGAACGTAAAATTCCAGTGCTCTTCCATATTACATTTCAACGCTGTGTGAGTGGATGTAATATTTATATGGAAAAATGATATTTAATATTGCAAACTTTCCAGAAGTGTGTGAGAAGAATCGCATCTTCTCAGTCTGCTATTCCTATCATATGTATTGGCATTTTAATGTATTTCTGCATCTAAGGGGTAGAGATTCGTTGAGTTGAAGATTACAATATCAGTATCACATATTAAAATATCACATTGTTATGTCATGTCAACTATATGTACTAATGATTCTTTGGACATGTGGTTCGTAGAGTACTGTTGACATCTAGTCTTTTAATGGCCTTTAATGGGAGTTCATGGCATATACCTGTTGATTTTAATGAGAATTTAAAGCCATTTAAAGGCATTCAAAATCTGCATGACTATCTTCTGCAAAACACAAAAGAAGATACAGTATTTTGATGAACATTGGTAACCAAACAACATTGGGCACCATTGACTTCCATTGTATGGACACAAAACCACTGAGACATTTCTCAAAATATCTTCTTTTGTGTTCCACAGAACAAAGAGTCATACAAAGGTTTTCAACAGCATGAGGGTGAAAAAACAGAACAGAATTTTTATTTTTATGTGAACTGTGCCTTTAATTCACAGAGCTTCTGTAGTTAACTTACAGCAGCAAATCAAACTAAGAAATAATCAGTTCTTCCAGCATTATGTAGTGCTCTTTTGCTGGACACACGCCATCACACAAATCAAAATGCAATTAAAATGACTGACTCCCATTGATGTTGATACTGTCAAATTCAGTGATCTCCAGAGGAAAATGTGTCACAAGAGATGCTTCAGTCAGTCGCTTGTCATTTTTCTCGCTGTGATGGGCTGCTGTGCACTTTGATATTATGCAGAGCTTACAGCAGGCTGATTGATTTTCATATAGTGTTTGTGTGCATTGGTCTTTGTGTGTAATAAAATGAGATGAAGAGAGAACACCGTGAATAGCACATTTTATAGGGGTGCACTAGTAAAAATTATTGTGCGTATGCTTTGTTTGCAAGCACAGCATTAGTTATTATATTTCTTTCTCCAGCATCGAGAAAGAAGTGCGCTTGTTGGCCATGTAAATAAAGCATAGTCAAGGCAATAATTTTCCAACTACTTTCAAAGGTGTCTGTAGAATAGTCATTAACCTTCGTGATTTGTAACAAGTCTTAATTATCAAAGGCACGCTGTAATGTTCTCACATAAGAAAGATAATGCTGTTGCAAATAACCTTTGCTTAACGGTTGTATATTAAGAATAAATTATTACGATTTGTATTTTGTATTTGTATTTATATTTGTATGTATTCCTGTAGAAATGAGAATTTCAGTAAATATTAAAGCCAAAAAAATATTCTGCACCCTGAACATTGGCAGGTGGAGTATAAACCTTTCTATCCTGTTTCTGATATAGATAAGCAGATTCCTTTACGCATGGAGCTTTGTCACAAAATTGAATAAGAATTATTCTTATACAAAAATAAGAATGAACTAAACAATCTGATTAATGTGAATTAACTGTTAAGAAAAGTATTATTTATTAATCAATTTAGATTACACAAGCAAAAGCTATTTTTAAAAGATTAGACTGACAACCAGAGTTATTGTAGTTCTTTGTTCAGTTTTATTGTAATTTTATTCATATTGTGAATTAGCTTATTTTATTTTTTTATCATTTTAGTTACATTTTTATTTATTTATTCTATTTATTTTTTATATTTGGGCCAATATTTTATTCGATTTCAATAAACAAAAATGTTTTATAGTTTTAGTTTTACGAAACTATAACAACCTTGCCGTCCGCTATACATATTTACTTTTCACAGTGTTCACACAATCTGTGTTTGGGATTAACAACTGTATTTTCAAACAGATATTGCTCTCCAATTGTCCTTTTCTCACTATAACAGAAACGAGCAGATAAACGTGTTTGAAGGTCTCTTTCTCACCTACAAAAGTGAAGTAATGCCTTTAACATAGCAACAGATAATGATAGCAAATATAAAGACTTCGTATCGCAACTTTAACAATTAACATTTATCCAAAGGTTTTAGAGAACTGCTCTCATTCTCTCAGGTCTTTCCAGTTCAAGTGTTTTTCCTTCTTTTAACACCTAACAGGACTTTCGTCCTACTCTCTGACTGCACAATAGCTCTATTTTCTGCAATTTCTCACCTTGAGAGAAGTTGACAGCCTTAACATTAATGATTGACAGGACAGAATAACTCGCTGAGGCATGTACCTCATGCCATACGTATATATGATGTAACAGTCGGCTAGTTGTCGAGCCTAGTTTTGTTCATACTGCACATACTGTATCAGTTATTCTCAACCTCAAAATTCAGCTGTAAAATTCTTTTTAGTTACATAGTCTTAAGAATGACAACTAAAAATGACTAAAATGACTGCTTCAAACAAAAGTCGCAAGTTGCAGGTCTTCCACGTAATCTACACTTTGACTAATCGCTATTTCACTCTTGTTTTCCGCTTCTCACTTTTAAGAAAAAAGTAATGGAATAAAGTCAGTGTTTACTATCCAATTACTGTCTCCTGTGAGTATGAAGAAGTGCTTTATCCTTCCTTCACAGAACAAAGTTAATCAGTAGGACAATGGCAGAGTTTGATAAATGGAATAAGCGAGAAAGTAAACACAAGTCGAGCCATTTGTTTTTCTCCCCGAATCAATTTCAGAAATGCCAAACGGGCAGCTTTAGCACAGCCCGGCTCCGAGACACATTTCAAAAAATATGAAAACAATACGTTCTGATGGAGCACAGAGGAAAAGCAAACAGACTGATTTAATTATGACATCGCCTGTGGTATCTGAGGGATGACGGGCACTAATGGTCTAACCCGGCCTCGCACGACGTGTAATGTGGGACTGCTTTGTTTATCTTTTTCCCTACTGAGGTGACGATCTACAGTAAGCAGAACACGGATTAATGAGATGTCATTTGATGAGATTGCCAAGAGAAACCACCAGAGAGAAACTGCATCTACTGTAGCGTGTGGCGTTTTTCTATCTGCTTTGGTGGAGTTTATGTGGTCTGAATGCTTCGGAAATTTGCTTCAAGATTTGCTTTCGTGTTGTGACCTTTAGATTGTTGAATAGCACCAATGACCCATATAACGGACCAAACCATCCATGTTTATGTGTTTGCCCAAAGCAAAGAAAATATACTTTAATATATAATGTTTTTTTGTAGACATTAGTGAATTTAAGTGGAAAATTTCAGTCACCAGAAATCTTTAGAATTATAGATGTAGAAGTAAGAGATATGAAATTATTGTTAAAAGGATTGTTCACCCCCCAAAAATATTCTGTCATCACTTACTTTTTTACACAAACCTTTCAAATCTGTATGACGTTCTTTCTTCCCCAGAACACAGAAGATATTTTGAAGATTGTTGGTAACCGAACAACAGTGGCACCCTATTACATATTGTATAGACACAAACCCAATGGGTAACGCCATTCCTTGGTTACCAACATTTGTCAAATTACTTCTTTTATGTTCTGCAGAAGAATGAAAGTCAAACAAGAGGGTTCGTAAATGATGACAGAATTTTCTTTTTTCGGTGAACTATCCCTTTAACTCCAGACCAAATAATAATCTTTTTTTATTGTTACAAGAACAACTCGTGTGACATTGAGCCACAAATAGTAAGCCTTTGTTTAGAGAAATATATTCATAATCAAGAGAATCTTGGCATGGAAACGTGTTTTTTAACATCAGCTTGTCACTCCAACAGAAATGGTCTTGCAAAAAAAAACCAATGCTCATGTATTTTACAACTTCTTGACAAATAATGAGTGGGTGCATATGAAACTGAAGTAACCTGTCAAAACCTTTGGATGTCGATAAGAAGTGAACTCTGGTTAGAAGTGAGTTTACTACTTCAAGTTTGTGAAATCTGGTCCCTTTGCTGTCAAAAAGTAAAATTCACGTCTGTTTTTCCCATCATATGATGATGTTTATCTCGCATTCGCAGAAAAACATTATGAATGTGTTGCAGATGAAAGCTTAACATTCTCTGCGACAGATTAGTGACATCAGTAACTGGCTTGAGATGCGGGTCTTTCCATCACAGTTTATTTGTTTACAATCAAATGCAATTTTTCGCTCATCTAAATGACTAGAAGGCATAGCACTGAATGACTGATGGGATTTGAGAACAAAGAAAAGTCTTTTGGCTTTTGTGAAGGGTAGGCAATTCTTGTGAAGAAAATATATTATGGTTTATAACCATAGAGACTTTTAATATATTTTTGTTGGTTTTATGTTACAAAACCAGCTTGACACAAATCAAAAAACATAAAGATTTGTCACATGCAGAAATCACAATAGCGAGTAATGTATCCTTTACAGACTTACAGGCTGATAGAGAATTAAGATGTCGTCACATTTTCGCTTCTTTGTCGAAGGAGACGTAGGCTATATTTACGAAACACGCTCTGTAGAGCAGTTTGTCCATTTAGGGCTACTGTAGAAACAACATTGTGAATTCCATGTAAGGGGACTTGCGGTGTATGTAGATAGAAATAGCTCATTCTAAGGTAGTAAAAACATAACGCTTCATTATGTAAGGTCTTTATACACCTCTGAAGACATAGTCAATAGAACCTCCAAAAAATTACACATTGAACCTTTGGAGAGGAAGAGAATAAGATACAACGTTTTGCATGGACAGTTGAGCTGTTGCTGCATCATTGGATAAAGTCTATAAGATGTTAGCATATGTGCATGTCAAGTTGAGCCGATTCAGTCAGAAACAACGCTTGGACGAAGCCCAGGTTCGGCTCTCTCGGCCTCGTGTACTTTGATTCACCTGAAACGCCGCAGAGATGTGACCCCTTCCACGCTCTCTGTCGCTCACTGGCACCCTACAGCAAGGCTACATCAGGATGGTAGATTTACACCAGCGCCGTGCCAGTCTAGTCCTGCTTCATTTGATTAAAGTCTTGGCGTTGGAAAAAAAGAGAGCAGATTACTCTATTGATCCAGAGAGCGTTTCGTGACGTTCAGCTTAGTTCAAATACAAAGTAATATATTTGGCATTTATTTATGCGTGATGGATTTGCATTATGAGAGTAATTTAAGAATGATATGTAGTACTTAATATTTAATCTCACAACTGCCTACACATGCATGTGCGCACATTGCTCCATTCAACCCTCCCACATGTGTCATTCCCCCTCTATCTCTCTTTTCCATCTTCTCTTTAGAGATTGTTATTTGCGTCTGGAATACTCCGTGGAAATGTGTATTGAATTCTGTTCTGATCAGAGAAATGCAAGGACGTCGTTGCGGCATGAGCAATGCTGATGTGAATGAAACGTTTATGTGGCGCTGCATTGACTGAGCGCAGTCACATCACCAGCCACGGGGAAATGATTTTTTTTACTTTCTTACTCACCAGAAAGGAGGACAGTGTTGAGATCCTCAGCTTTTGTGATGCAAATGCAGTTTTGTTTGAAAAATATTCCACTTATGGCGTCCTTCAGCATGACTCCCCAGCCGGCGGAAGATCTTTTATGAAGGAATTGCTTTGGAGCATGACCTTGATGTTATTGAAAATCACAACTGTTTAAATGCCATCACGTTTCTAAAATGAAGGATTCAGACGCGTTCATAGATGAAAGAGAATGGTTTTCATAATACATTTTTTTGTTGTTTCTTTATTTTTGTGATCTGTTTTTCAGAAGAAATATTATAATTGTATTTATGTGTAATTACAGTTTTTATAGTGGTGGTCAGAACTGTAGTCAAGGACGTTGACGCTTGTATTCAGTTCTTTATTTACTGCATGTGTAAAATGGCAATTATCTGCAGCGGTGCTGTAAATCTAATATCATAAATGTTTGACTTTACAGCAGTCCCTTATTGGTCTGTCACAGTGGAATTTTAATTTGTGGGGCGTACTCTTTAATTGCTCTCGTGTTTCAGAGAACTGGCTTATTTTTCGCTCCTGGGATTCTCTTGGAGAGAAGATGAAGGTCAAGATATAATACTGTATGTTCGACATGTTTTCAGATTGAATTAATATTCATGTAGAAGCCAAGCACTTGAAATGCTAAACGTAATCAGTACATCTCATATTGCTGAGATCTTCGTACATGCGAGTATCCGCGTTTCTCGGGGTAGCGCTGAATAAAAATCACACGGTGGGTGAAATGAATGTGCCACGTGTTGAGCATAACCTGCTAGGAGAAGAGCAGAGGGAGTCCCTTTGAAGAGCTTCCTCAAATGAAGACCTGGGGGTCTTGCCGGTGTAAGTGACAGGTGTGAAATCGTTGTGCCATGACTGAGAATGCCTTAAGACATGGTAGCGCCGTCCGACTGTCTTCCGCCTTCATTTCCATACCTTATAGAAAACATATAAAGGAGATTCAGTGCCTGCCACAACATCATAAAAGGCAATTTCAAAATAACAGAAGCACAGTGGATATTCTTGACTTCCTCCCAAGACGGCAGTGCATATTGAGCAGTATGTGTTAGAAGAAATACACTATGTTTATGTAAATGTTTTATAGGCTGAGATGGGAGGAATGTGATTGCGTAGAGTGGTTTATTTCAGAGGTATGTTGATATATGTTATATAATCCATGCCTAGCAGCAAAGTGCCATGTGTGCCTTATTGAAAGAAATTTTGAGTCAATTGTAATATAAAGCCATGGAAATCTGTAGAGCAGTTTGTCCGTGTAGGGCTACTGTAGAAACAACATGGTGAATTCCATGCAAGGGGACCCGCGGTGTATGTCGATAGAAATAGCTCATTCTAAGGTAAAAAAAACATAACGCTTCATTGTGTAAGGTCTTTATACACCTCTGAAGACATAGTTATGTATATTATATTTCTGTCATTAGACCCTCCAGAAAAATACACACTGGAGCCAAGAACCACGTTTTTTTTTAGAGTGAAGTAAAACTCTCAGATCTGTTATTTATTTTATATCCGATTTATTTTTATATCATAAATTAAATTAATGTTCTTATTATATTTATTTATTTTGAGGTGGTACCACTACAGTAGGTAGTTCCAAGCTCCTCTGAACAAACGCCCCTGTCATGTTACACGATCTGCTGTGGTCTTCAGGCTAAAATCTTGATTTATCCCTCATCTGTATGACCAATTCTCCCATATCTTCTTCAAAGCCAAAAGCAGTGAGTTTTGGGCTGATTTTTCCCAGCAATCGTCTGATCTCATTCATCTGAGTGTGCGGGAGCTGTTGAAGGTTAATGAGGAGCGTTGGGGCGAAGAGTCTTCCAGCGACGGCATCCAGCGGTATCCCAGCAGCAGATGCTCTCTTCTCTGGCTCGGCGACACGGAGAGAAGGCTCCAGGCATGGAAATCTCACTGTACTACATAATGCATGACGTGAGATTTTTCAAGTAAACGGATAGTGAATTTTTCATCACAGACCGGCATCTGTCTTCCTGGAGGAACAAACGACGGTCAAGTGGCTAAAGAGGTTTAAGGATTAGCTTCATGCATTGTGGGTCATGAAGCTCCAGAGGTTCTTGCATAATTGAAACGGGGTTGTTCTTGCGACGAAACCATTTCGTATGGACAAGCGGCCAGCTTGGGAAAAGATTAGACTGCGATATCTTGAGAGATCACAAGATTTCGGAAATGGATGATTTTTATGAAATATCTCTGGGTGTCTCGGTTTAATTCTCTGATGGTGAACATTTCTGAAGCCTTTTAACTTGATTTAAATAAAGTAAGTTGTCAGACACAGAGCAAACACAGTAGTGAAGCACACAAGCAAAAAGAATAATCCCACCTCATATTTGCTCTACCCAGAAATACCAATCCCTCAGATCACTTGTGATTGTGGATTACTCCTCTTCTTTAAGGATCAAAGAATACCGCAGATGAAAACAGATATTAGAGAGAATGCATTTGAGATGGCCTTTTCTTACAAATGTAGTTTACATAAAATCCTCAATGATAGTTATCCAAGGGTGGTGTGGACACATTATATACCTTGTCAGGTTGGCTCATAAATATTAATTAAGTGATGTAACATTTACCTAGTGTGGCTAACTGATAAGCGCTATAAGGCTCTTACAAAAAATAAGCATACTTCAAATATACTTGAACTTTACTCAAGTACACTTAATAAATATATTTGAAGTATACTTTATGCGGTAAGTATTCTAATAACATTGAATTAGTAGTAGTTGTAAGTGTGCTATTTCAAAACTACTTGGCACTATACTAGTCTAACAGTGGTAAACACATTTTTTGTACTCCAACTATACTACAAGTGAACGTTTACTGATAGTTTACTAGGCCAATACTCTATTCTGTACTAGTTTAGTATTTTTTGTACGTCATGTATAGTTTTTTTTTAAGTAAACTTAACATTATAGTCTACAATGTCTATTATTTATATTGACTATTATGGTGTTATAAACGAGAACATGTATGTTTATAAGACATGGTGTAAAATAATAGGCTACTCAGTCAAACGCAGCTACCAAATGTACTAAGAATTCTTTTGATCAAAAGTATAGGGCAAATATACTTAATTTTCTGTCAGTTTTGGTAGTGTAATTTTAAATATTTAAGAAGAAAAAGAAAATTTCTGAGAAGTAGGCCTACATAAAAAGGAGACTGAAAGTATACTTTCTTTTTAGTTTAAAGGAAATATACTAGGAGTATCCTAAAATAAAGTTAACTTTGGCAGAGGATAGTACAAAACTGTTTACAGATTGGATGTTTGTACAGTCCACTGGTGACAACTATAGCTAGCACCATAAAAAGGTTATGAAATTGAACATAACATTTTAAAACTGAGAGATATGTCTCCCCCCCGAAAGCAGCACTGTTTGAACCAATGCATCTGTTTTAAAGTGACAGAATAAAGACCACATTGTCCAGGCTGATTTATTGTCTGATATTTGGTTATTTAAAAATGATTTTATTAGACTGATACTGTTATCCAAAGCCATTTTGTCAATTTACAAAAGTTAATTCTGCTCGAATTAAACCGTTCTGCTCTTCAGATACATCATGACTCATCGACTCCATATCAGCCCAACACTATTGTATTAGTGTAGTACAGTTTGGTACCTGCCTACTCCACTTCCACTCCACTTCCAACTGTTTTACTGTTAATTTCTGCAGCACTTGGAATAAATCTATGATTGAACAGTATGTGAAACCTAAAACTCCCTTACTTGAATGTATCATTGCCATTTTAAGCATCCTTATCTGTAATTCCCAAAAGATTTCTTTGCATGACTGAGCTTCATTTAAAAACCTCTTCATGTGACGAACTTGTTGATTTTATAGACCCTATTTCAATTATAAATAGTTCTGTCTGCTCCCTCTTGACATTCCATATCAGTGATTAAATCCATTCTTTACATCTCATCAATCCAGTCAATATTTCGTTGAGCCCCTAAAAAAAAAAAAACATTTTGGGAAGCAGTATTATATTTTTAGATAGAGGTGCTGTGCAAGAATATTCCAAGACAGTAAACTTGGCTATAGCGGCAACTACCTTTCAGAAAAAAAGACTGCTTACTGATGTTTCACTAATTAATATTCATGAGCTAAACAGATAGGATTTATAATCTGCCCTTCATCTGCACTTTAGATTATTTCTATACACTCCTTCATACCTCCAAATCTCTGCCCATTTAAATTTAGATGATATAAAATGTGATTACTTTTGAAGGAGAAAGAAATAACATGAAAGAAACCTGTGATTCCTGCAAGGGTGTAAGAGGGAAATGTTATGTATGTATCTGTCTGACCTTCACACTCTCAGTGGGAGACAATGCAGCAAATGAGAAGATTCCACATTTTTTGAACAAGAAGGTGTGAGAGAGAAAAATAAAGTGAGCACACAATGAAGAGGTGGACAGGAGGGTCTACTTTATGGGAATGAAAGCTGAGTGTCGGGTGGTTAACGGTTGAGGGTCATTTAATACAGTAGAAACGTTTATCACAAATAAACAGTACCTGAACACTTCATGAGAATGTCATGTTTTGTTCCGTTTTGTCAAAATATTAGAAATGAACAACCTTTTAAAGGTGCTGCGTGTACTTTTTTGGAGGATGTACTGACAGAAATGCAATATAATATACGTTATGTTACTATATATATAATATAATATAATATGAGCGTTATGTTTTTATAACTTTAGAATGATCTATTTCTATATACATACACTGCGGGTCCCCCGTGGGACCCCTTGCGTAAATACGTTTTTTTTCCTTCGGAAAAAAAGCGAAAACGTGACTGCATCTTAGCCCTGTGTCAGCTGCCATAGTGCTTTGAAATGGAGGGGTGGAGTGGGCCATTGGTTACAATTCACAAGCTCACCACTAGATGCCCCTAAATTTCATACACTAGACCTTTTAATGTTTACAAAATAACTAAAGCTATTCATGATTTAATCTACCACTAAAAATTGTTTTCTTGCTAAATACTTTATAACAAATCCATTGCTGAATGTTTGTTGATTTGGCCCTCATAGATACATCCTCATTGACACCTATGTGCAGCATATGTGTTTTTATGGATAGCTGATAAACTCCCTGTCTCAAGGACACCCAGGCAGAGGAGACATTAAGTAATAGCATGTAGGTGGAAAAGCGGTCTCGTCTTGCTTTAACATGTTATTATGCTGGCTATTTCACTCCCAAGTAGAAGTCAAGGAGTTTGATCTGTGGCAGTAACTCATATACAGCTGGTGTGGCCGATACGAGGAGCGCATCTCTGTAAGTAATGACAACATAAAGGAAATTTACCACCCTGCCACTCAGCTCTGGAGTAGAGCTCTGATATACACACAACACCCTGGTGCCCATCCAAACACAAGAGGTCATAATTCTACCAACATGCTTGTGAATCATAGTGGAAATAGATGGCATTGGAAAGGGAGGGTGCAACTTGAAGGAAAAAACAGTGGACTTGGCCTTGAGAGAGAAAAGTGTGGTGTTGGGTTTTAATGATAATAAATTTTGTTGACATGGCAATATGCTGTTTTGCATTGCTACCAGGTGCTGAATGTCAATGATTTCAGTCTTGCTTCCCATCAACAGTGGATCTTTGCTCTGAAAAGCGCTCTCAATATGCAAGGTTTTAAATATTTGTTCCTTTTTACATGCACTTATCGAAAATGCATGCTTAACATGTTTATTTATTGTATGAAATTTAGCGGCATCTAGCGGTGAGGTTACAAATTGCAACCAACGGCTCACTCCACCCCTCCCTTTCAAAGCACTACGGAGGCTGACACAGCACTAAGATGTCGTCGCGCTTTCACTTCTTTGCCGATCGAGATAACATATTTAGATAACATGCTCTGTGGAGCAGTTTAGGGCTACTGTAGAAACAACACGGTGAATTCCATGCAAGGGGACCCGCGGTGTATGTAGATAGAAATAGCTCATTCTAAGGTAATAAAAACTTAACGCATCATTATGTAAGGTCTTTATACACCTCTGAAAACATCACTGTCAGCAGATCCTCCAAAAAATTACACGTTGGACTTTAAAGAATCAAGCTTTTTTTACATAACATTTTAAATCTTTTAAGGTGTTAATAATAAGATATTTTCAACATTCAGCATAATCTTCTACTCAATTAAATAATTTGCTCAGCAATCAAGCGTGAGAACAGTGACAGTTGTGGTTTGGGTGAGAGTTGTGGTTGAGTTTTCACGCATGGCAGAGTCTGTCGTGAAACCAATAAGACTTCAATTTTTAATCATTATGTCTGTTTCTACCTAATTTCAGTTGTATCGTTTTCTGTAACATCATGCCATTACTGTACCATGTACATGCTCATTCACACAAATAAAAAACAAATTGATGTATTTAGTCGCTATTAAGTATTTTTTTGTCCTCTACCTTATTATATTGCCTTTATTAATTATTATTTTAATTATTTAATTAATTGATTTGCATGAAGCAATTAAAGTGTTAAAATATCCTAATATTAAATGCACAGCGTAAACATCATACCATTCTAGTAGCCGTTGGGTAAACAAGTGAACACAATAAATCCGCAGTAGCGTATCGTGTAAGGGTCAACTGCACATTGTTTGGCTTTAAATGAAAGGTTGAACTGTGTTCTCTGGAGTATTTTGTGTTGTTTTTAACCGCATTGCTGTAGGCTTCACAAGGTTCTCCGCAGCCAGAGACCCTCATATTTACTGTTCAACGGAACACATTAATATATTTTTGGTTGGTGACGTCTGTTTGGACCTTGATTAAGACCTCGTGTTGAGCATAGAAAGAGACATACTGTACAGTGGGTTGATTTAGCTCATACAAGCACGCTGTGCAAGATGTTAATAATTGAGAAGGCATCTGTTCCAATTAATATGCCCCTTCATATCAAATCCCCATTTAAATATCAAAAACTGGGTCACACAGTCTCTATACCATGACGGGATGAATGAATTGGCGTTTTTAGATTGTTTGTACAAGTGAATCAAGTGAGCATTGCAGACTCCCTTATTTCTCCACAGACTTAAGAGTTCACAGGGGAACTCAGCAAAAATTAGTTTAAAGGTATCAGAATGCGGCATATTCGCCTGCACGCTGGTGTCCTTTGAATACGATGAGGTAAATTATTTACACCGTCTTTGTGATACAGGAACGTCATTAACCTCATATTAAGTTGATAGATGCCATAACAGATCCTCAGAGCTGTTCGGGACGCGGGAATGTGGGCATGATTGCGAAATTCCTCGGTGGGTGAAATGTAGAATATTAAGTTGGAGGTTGCGAGACACCCGAGAGTTTCGGCTTCCAAAATCCTCCACCTCTAATTGCCTTCCAACCACAACAACCCGTCCTCTCCTCCAGGACCAAATCCAAGCGTAATTTCCCTCCAGCAACAACGGATGCCTCAACTCCACACGCTGCCTGATGTGTGAATCTGACATTACAGGTGACATTTGCCATGCTTATGTAAAGCATAACCCACCTTTGCTTTTTTAACTCAATGTTTTACGTTTATGGTGGATTCGCAGAGATATGAATCAGTCATGACGCTCCAGTCTCATATGCTTCATAGAGCAGCTTAGTTGTTTCTGTTTTTTTATTGTGCCGCATTTGATCTCGAGCTGGATATGATTAAAGAGATAGACTGGAGACCTGAAAGACAGAGAGAGAGAGAGACCAAGGGCAGTATGACTCCATCTGTTTCATAAAGCATCTTAAAGGGGCCCCGCACCGCATGTGTTAAGCTCACCGCGATAACGGTGTCGGATAAAAAGCGTGAGCTGACACCATTTGGAGGCGAGACGCTCGACACTATTCTATCAGGGTTGTCAATAGCAAAGAGAAGCTTTTATTCTGAGGTTTGGCAATTCACTGCCACCTCAGCGGAGCACAAACCTACTGTGGTGGCTCGTGCTTTCAAATGAACATAAAACTCTCAGACTTCCTTTTATCCTGCCTCGTCGCTCCGAGCACATGACATTTCACATATATCACAGATGGATTGCATCACAGACATGCTCGGTGTGCTGCGCTGCAGAATACGTCAACCAGTTCAGTGGAGGTATGACATCACCTAAAGTTACAATATCACACGCTGAACAGGTATAATATACTTCATTAGGCAATAGTGTAGTTAACTATGCTCTATTCAAGACACTTCAGTCATTCTATTTGAAGAGCAGCTTTATTTGAATAATTTATTGTCACGTCAAGACAACAAATCCAGTTGAAGTGCAAGCACAGATAGAAGAATAATAGAGAGAATGACAAAACTAGTAAGGATACAGAACTAATGAGGTCATTAGGATAGTTCCATAGTTTCATTTCAATGCGATCGGAGTTTATTTATGAAATACAACGCTTGTAAATTAATATAAATACAGTTGTGTTAAATAGAAAGTTGTCTTAAGAATAAACAACCCTTATGTTGTTATTCGAATAAATGTAAATACATTTGTATAAAATATTGTAAAGTAAACACATTTGTATAAAAAGTATTATTTTTAATCCTATTATTTTACTGTAAGGATAGTGTATATTAATTGGCCAACTACACAAACCTAAAATTATTGCCTACGTGACTTGATTACATTACTTTTGTGCAGAATTTAATATAAGGTCATTTAAAACACATTAGGTGATTGAAATATTCAATTCAATTTTATTTCTATAGCACTTTTTGCTGCTTTACAAACCTATAGAAATATGTAGTTTACAAAAGAAAATATACAGAAAAATACACATAGAATAGGTGGCATTATTGCAATTTTCTCATTAAAATGTACTGCGATTAAACTGAAGTTGTCAGCTAATAAGCGCTGTGTATTTCACGTTTCATGTGATGTACTTACTGTAAACTAGTTGTCTGTAAGATTATAATGACTTTCTAGGTATAAAGACGACTGAGCTGATGACAAATACATTCAATTTAACTTTCATTTGATCAGAAAACTTGCACTTAAATTAGTACTTTATGAAAAGAAAATGTGGCAAAAACAATGATAAATAAGCCAAATGCATAAATAATGAGACTATGAGATGTTTGGACATTTAGCGTTATTCATCTAATTAAATTATTGGACAAAGTCATTATTTTTTCTTGAAGTTACACATCAATTTCCACATTTGCTGGCAGCCAAGATTTACCTCCCCATATGCAACTGACGCCCCCAACGTTATTAAAAGTCAAATAAAAGATACGCAGTTTGATGCTTGTCTTTATTCCTAGAAATGCATCCAACGTAACCCCATCACATTTTGTGAAGACGAAAATAGAGAGAGATAAATGTAAAACATGGTGCTACAACTTACAGTGTGTTCATTATTGAACACTTCTGGCATTCAGCTTTCAGGCATTGCCGTGGAAAGATGAACTCTGGCTTGATGGCTCATTTCAGGAAAACAGCCTCAGATGCCTTGGGCGATGTCAGAGCTTTTGGTCCTTTGCGTGCATTCATACACCTGAAGCTCCAGTTGCATGCTGGAGGTTTTGTATGTCTGTTTAGTCATCTCTTGTGTGTCTTTTTATATACCTGATCTCGTTTACTTCTAAAAAGAGAGAGAAATGGGAAACATTTAAAATGGACATTACATAAACTACTTTAGTATTTCAAAGGTTACGCTGTTCATTAAAGTTTGTTTGGTGTTGTTTTTTACTGCGCTATCCTTTAGACTAATTAACTCACTTCCAATTAGCTGGGTGTATTTCAAGTCAAAACAACAAACAAACAATTGATACAGATGGCAGTTCTCATCCCGTGAAAGCCCTGGCAAACAGGGCTTCTCAGACAAGTCTGGATTCAGGTTTTCTGACAGCTTGCTGAGGGAAACAGAACAATAGTACAACACCCTGTATGGATATACTAGCGATCAGGACGAGAGCATTTTCATCCCTCCTCTTACAAAAGCCACCCCTCCATCCCACCCCCCCAACCCAAATAACGTCTTTGTTATTGGAGCTCTCCACGGTATTTTAATCATTCAAGGATTACATATTCTTCTTCAAAGGGAAACCAGCATGCATAAGTTTGCACAAATTTTACTCGGAAGGCATCCAGTGCATCCACAGGAGATTTTCTCAGCATCATGTTGACACACTCCACCCAATCATATTGTTAGCAGCAGGAGGGAAAACCTGTCACTGGATTGAACAATGAACAATAAGCTTTGAGACATGTCACAGCACCTGTGCATCACTTCATGCTGAATGTGGAGTATTTCTTGGTTGGGTTATGAAAATGTGTGGGACTTAAACTGAACGGAAAGAATAATTATGGTGCTTTCAGAACTCTGAGGAAAAGTAAATCCCCACAGAATGAAAACTACTTCATTTGCAAGTTCTTTATATTAAAATAAATATGTGTATAAAGACCTTACATAACGAAGTGTTATGTTTTTATAACCTTAGAATGAGCTATTTCTATCTACATACACCGCGGGTCCCCTTGCATGGAATTCGCCCTGTTGTTTCTACTGTAGACAAACTGCTCTACAGAGCGCGTTTCATAAATACTTTATCTCCTTCAGCAAAGAAGCGAAAACATGACGACATCTTAGTCCTGTGAGAGCGCCGTAGTGCTTCGAAAGGGTGGGGGGGAGTGAGCGGTTGCAATCTCACCGCTTGATGCCACTAAATTTTATACTCTGGACCTTTACGTCTTTTGAGTGTGATCCATTGGCCTAAAGGTCAGAAAACACAAAGCAAACAAAATTCAACTCAACAGATAAATGAACTGCATATCATGATAATATCATTATTGTGAATTTATTTGGCCATGACAAAGCAAAGTGAAAATCTCATATTGTGACAGCCCTATATTAGGCGTTGCCAAACTTTCAGATATTTCAAAGATCATATCAGGCCCCGGGTTACACAGCTCCGCAATGAACTATGACCTGTGCAAGGTTGCAGTGACGGAGATTTATCTTTTTTCTTTTAAGCCGACATTGTCATCCCTCGTCACAAAGATGTTTTTGTTCCTTGTTTACACAAAAACAGTCCAGTACGGATACACAGTGTACTTATGTAAATGCTTGACTGTTATGCTAAGCGCTCGCTTCCTTTCATCCTTTTTCCAGTTCTCGGATGGCTGTAAAAACAACCTCACCTGAATGTCTCCGTTGTTAACAAGATGCTATATATATATATATATATATATATATATATATTCAATACGACTTGAATTTTAAATCCATGTTTGGTAAGAACTGTTGCTGCAGTGTGCTGGGCTTCCAATGCAATGAAATTAACCTCTCTAGGGAAGAAGAACAGTATGTAAATTGATCTTAAAACGGATAGAAAAGGACCATTATAACACGTGTGCTGACCAATGCATAAAGCATTAGGCTGAATAAAAATACTGCGTGTCTATTTGGTCCTTTAAATAAATGTTAGATGTCCACTTTTACTACGACTCTTGCTAATAAGGCCTGTGAGCGGCTTTCATACAGTACTTTGGAGCATAAGTATTTGTCTGAAGATCCTTATTTAAAGGAGGTGACAAATTCATTGCATGCTTTTACAAACCTTGTATTAAATGCCTTTGTGCATTACATGCACTGTCACAGATGTTCATCGTGATAGAAAATGATAGCAAGAATTTGGTCAATTTGCCATCATTGACTATAATTTAATTGTGATTGAGCTAAATTCTCAGTTCTCATTTCTGAGTTTGTCATTCCTCCTGAGCCTCCCATCGCCACCCCACACATCCCCAACCCCCTTTTCTTATTCATGTGATCATTAGCTTATAAATAGCCTATTTATGAAAAGTCTTGGGATAAACAAGTGATTATCTCCACAGATTACAATTTCACATGCAACTGAAATCACTAATACATGATGATTGCTTGTGAAATATGCAATCTGAATCTAGAGTAAATTGTTTATTTGTTGCAATGACGTTTTGTTAATAAAAGCAGCGATTTCATTCTGTAACCTCATACAGAGAACCAAGAGCACACATCCAGTTGCATAAACCTGAAATTATTCTCACTTTAGATATTACATAAAGCGTTTAATCTAGCTTTTTGTTAAAGATGCTACGAGTTGTTTTATGTGCACAAGCCATTACTGGAGCAGATCTGTAAGATCATCATTTGGAAATATCTCACGACCATCTTTCAGGGAATGGTACTCATTAGCTAAACATGCAACAATTGATTGATTTTCATCTTTGTACCTTCATTTTTCCACTTGCTTGATCACAATAAATATGACATGGAACATGCAGCTGGATTTGCTCAGAACCTCTGCTGTTAGACTGTGGGTGGAGGAGTCTGGGGTGCACGCGTTCGGTTGACTGGGATTACTTGCTTTTTCGTCTCCTCCGCTCCCCCACTCTCATGTCCTCCAGGCCACCCACTTCTGCTGCAGTGATGAATAAAACAACAGACGCGCGTTTGTCGCGTTTGTGCTGACTCTGTGTTTTAAGTGAAGCAGCAGACGAAAACTCCCACGTATAAACGTAGTGCCTATACTCGCTCACAGGTCAGCGGCAGAAGGTCAAACGGCTTCGCTCTATTAAAAAGTGCCCGTGCCATACCGTTAATGGACCCTTTGGAACTAGATAAGGCTGGTGCCCTGAGCTGTGGTATGCGCCCGGGGAAAGCGAAGCCCCTTGGGTAGCAGATGCTGTCGGTGCACCTTTAAAGTCTGATCTCATTCTGTGGTTCATTTCTGCTCATGGCTGATGTGCTCAGTGATGATGGATTATGGGCCTGGGCACATTGTGTTAGATCTTGCATATCATCAGCCAAGCTTGTCAGGAGCTGACCAACCTGCTTTTAAACTAATCCATCCTCTCTCTTCCAGACATTGGGAAGGGAACGGGCCGAGACTGTGTCTCCTCATGCAGAATTGTTCACTGCATTACATCAGTGTCAAGCAGGCGAACACTTCCAGATAATTTACCTTTCAGACTAGATGGATTTGCATGACAAATAAGGGAATATTGCCAGTCTTCAATGTTGGCTTGTTGAAAATAGCCTTAAGAGCTGTTAAAGATCCCTAACCGAACACATACTCTTACTTAAAGTGTCAAGAACTTTGTTTATCGTCGGGCAAAGTTGTGTGAAAGTCTGGCTGGCTATTGGAAAATGTCACAACAAGCTAAATGCACTTTCTTAGTGAAAGCTTGTACTTAGCGAATCTATTTGAAAAGTACTGAGAGAGTTGTCTTGGTTTACAGAGCACGTCAGAGTCAGGGAACTATTTCTAACTAGTTTTTCGTGTTTAATTGCTCGCAGAAACTTAGTTCTTATAATTCTTCTTAGACGTGAAGAAAACCATGTTTTTAACTAACATAGACTTTACAAGTCCAGTAAAAGTTAACGTCATTTTTGTGCACATTAAAGCTGCAAGCCGTAACTTTTGCCTCTTTAAGACCATCTCTGTTTAAAACATAAAATTGCAGGTTACTTTACATACTTATCTTTACATGGGTTGAGGTCTTATGACCTCAAACTGACATTTACCATGAATTCATACCCCTCAGCTTTAATTATAAATCATTTTTACAGCTTACCATTTTTAATACCACCTGCTTCCTACTATAAAGTATCATCGTTTGTGGCCGTGACATAAGTTTCAACAGGAAAAACATTAACGACAACTGAGCTTGTTTAGTGATTTTATGGCATTATTGTAAGTAAATGGATTTGCCTGTACAGTGGGAATCGTGACATCAGTATTAAGAGCCACAGTTAAAAAGACACATATCCACAGAGACCACCTGACACACAGCGAGAGGACCTCAGAGCTCCAAATGAATGCTCCAAAGCTCACTCTCATAATTCAGGTGAGGAATCATCAAGCCTAGGGGTGTAAAACTACTGTGCCACCGGCCAACATTTCACACACCTCTCAGGTGTTAATAGTTTATCCTTTACCCTTTAATGGTTTTTATAACCTCGAGGAAAGAGACATTTGAGATACAGTGGGTGAGTGGGCCCAATGTCTGAAAACCATTACGATTTTCCTTAGGCCTCTCCAAAAATGTCCAGCTGACAATAAAAAAATTAAACGTTAAATACTTATTAGCATTATCTATTAAATAACGATCTGTTCATTTAATCACAGATTATGCATGCAATTATGCATGCAATGAACTATGATTAAGACAAATTGTTGCTCAACCAGAATATGTAATTGCCCCCCCAGTTCAGCCAGGGGTTTTGCAGATATTTAGCTCAAGTGACTTTAAAACACTGCTATCAATTCTCCATCTTGATCCTAAAGTAACAGGGCAGCCTTTAGTAAAAAGAAAACTAACCATGAGGTAAATATTCCTCATGTATAATATAATACAAATCCAAATATAATTGTTTTACAAAATTGAAAAATAAATCTATTCAGAAGAAACACATGGAATTGTTTTATTTGGGTTCGAAAGTGCTGGAAAATAGCAATAAAAAATAGAATGAAAAATAATAGAATGTAATAGAATTTTTCTTCTGAGGTAATTTTATGCTCTTGCCCTTTTAAGGTTTAAATTCAATTAACCCCCAATTTAATTTGTTCCTTCTGCATTTTTTTGGTCTTATAAATGATGTAGTTCTCTTTGGACACAGCAGGCCAATATATTGTTGCTGTCCTTCTGAAACCTTGCATGTCCAAATTTGCTGTTTTTTTTAGGAAATGGAAAAAACACTTTTTCAATGATTGCATACAGTGTTGCAAAGTTGACAAGCACATTTTATTATATTTTATTGGTTAGATATTTGCAAAACCCAGTCACAACAAAGGGAGACTAATAATGATGATTTATGGCAAAAAATAAAAATCCCGAAATATGGAGATACAAGGTTTCAGAAGGACAGCAGCAATATGTATTTTTGTGATGGACCTGTTATGGACATGCACTGTGAATGAGAACATGCAGTTGTACCTGAAGTAACAACAAAAAAAGGTGATGTTTCACGTCTACGCTGAATGTCTAAGGCACAAAGCCATAGATTGCTCAATTGTAATCCCCAGAGCTGTCTAGGGAGCGACCACTGTGGAACACACTTGACAGACACCCAGTTACTTTATTTTGACACGGCTCATTTGACTCCAGTCACTTTAAAATTTATTATTTTGAGTTAATTTATATAATTTACACTTTTTAATAAATAAAAAAAACATCATTTGTGAGAATTAATTGCTAAGCATTCCTTAAATATGTAAATAGCTAGTTTGCAACATTCCTACTCTCTTAATGTGGCCTGCCAGGGGTAAATTGCAGTTCTCAAGGAACACAATCTCAGGCATCATTAGTCCTCTAAACATGCAGAGCAGAATAGGTGAAAGGGTGAAATGAATCGCTCAACTCTATCCGTATACAAATAGCTAAAATTCATGGTTTTCAAACAATTGCATTAACTGGCCCCGGATGGAGAACCCTACTCCCTGGTGACCCCCAGGTCAATTGAGGCCTTTCCTATCATGGGCTTTACCTGAGACCCTCATTGTGACGAATGCAGTTAGCAGACACGCCGTTGGGAACTGGCGTATCAGTCCTAAAGCCTAAGGCCCCACTTTCCACAGGCTCTTCTCTCATTCCTTCCGTCTAGTGGACGGAGTGACTCGTTGTTGGACTGTCACTGTCTTAATGATGTCAAAGGGTCCTTCGCTAACAGGAGTTTAGCCTTCACGTGCACGTCTGTCTAAGGACTCAGCAGCCCCGTTTGAGCCAGGTTTGATTAAATGTCAGGATGTGTGCAGAAAAAAAGGTGAAGGACAGCAATGCATGCTGGAAATTGCTTTTGAGGGGCAAGGAAGGCTGGCAACCTGATGCATTAATGATGAAGGGAAATTAATTTACATTGTAATAATGAAATTGTGGCGAAGCTGGATCGGAGAGGGAGACGTGCGGTGGCTTTCGCCGCAGAAATGGTGTCTTTGGGAATATTTTTCAAATCATCCTCAAATAGTATAATGCACAGCAGGTGTCTCGCAGCACACTCGGGTCGTATCACACAGTCAATAGGGAAAGCCTGCGCTGGTATTTTGCTTTCAAAGCCCTTTAATATGGCCGCTATGCTCTCACTTGAATGAGAATGGGCCCTGGTGTAAAACAGAATACATAACAGTCTTAACCACCTGTCAAACAGTCCAAGCTCATTGTCTCATAACAACTGTATTGTAGGACTTTCATATACACAAATTAACAATGGCCATAAGGTTTTTTGTGCTTACTTTATACTTTATCGACAATGATTTCTGTTGCGTGAAAGGCAGTTGTTGTATCCGGCCATGAAGAGGAGATTGAAATAATATGAATACTAAAAACTAAAAGCAGCATTCCATTGGTCTTTTAAAGGAATAGTTCACCCAAAAGTGTAAATTCTATCATTTAATCACCCTCTTGTCATTTCAAACCACTTTCTTTCTGCTGCAGAACACAAAAGATATTTTGAAGAATGTCGGTAAATGAACAACAACGGGTACCGGTTACAAATATTCTTCAAAATATTTTCTTTTGTGTTAGGCAGAAGAAAGAAATCTATCCCTTTAATCACTTAACTTAGAAACCTATTCTCAACTAATGCAAAACAAATGCTATTTATTCATCCATGATTATCTGTATGTTCAAAAGTTTATGGACACCTTTACATTCTTTATTATTACCTTTTGCCCAATTTTTAAAATAATAGTAAACTGAGCAAAACAATTAAATTTCACTGACTAAAACACTGAAGATTTTTATTCATTCACACATTTTTCAAGTAAAAAAACGTTACCTATAATTGTTAAGACGACAGCACTATTCAGTCCAAGTCACACATTTTTTTTTAAATAAAATGTCACAGTACAGAGACTGCTTTGATCAGAGTTACAAATGATCTGCTATTGGCGTCTGACCGAGGTTGTATCTCGTTATTGGTGCTGCTAGACCTTAGTGTTGCATTCGATACCATTGACCACAGCACACTCCTACATAGACTCGAAAATTACGTCGGCATTAAAGGAATAGCTTTGAAATGGTTTAAATCTTATTTATCCGACCGTTTTCAATTTGTAGCAATAAACAATGAGGTGTCACGCAAATCGCAAGTCCAGTACGGTGTACCACAGGGCTCAGTCTTAGGGCCTCTGCTCTTCGCATTATACATGCTACCTCTAGGAGATATAATAAAGCGACACGGAGTTAGCTTTCACTGTTATGCTGATGATACTCAACTTTATATTTCCTCGAAGCCTCATGAAACACAGCAGTTCCATCGAATAATGGAATGCATAGTCGATATAAAAAACTGGATGAGTAACAACTTTTTATTACTGAACTCGGACAAAACGGAAGTGTTACTTATTGGACCGAAAACTGCTATAAGTAACAACCAAGAATACTGTTTAACTATTGACGGATGTTCCATAAAACCCTCGTCGTCAGCAAAGAATCTTGGCGTTCTATTCGATAGTAATCTGTCATTTGAGAGCCACGTCGCCAACACCTGTAAAATTGCGTTTTTCCATCTTAAGAATATATCTAAACTACGTCATATGCTGTCAATGTCAGATGCAGAGAAGTTAATTCATGCATTCATGACATCAAGACTAGACTACTGTAATGCACTGTTAGGTGGTTGCCCTGCAGGCTTATTACAAAAACTCCAACTGGTCCAAAACGCGGCAGCTCGAGTTCTTACACGTACAAAAAAGTATGAACATATTAGCCCGGTTCTGTCAACCTTGCACTGGTTACCTATAAAGCATCGCGTTAACTTTAAAATCTTGCTTATTACCTATAAAGCCTTACATGTTTTAGCTCCTCATTACTTGAATGAACTCCTTTTGTATTACAGTCCTTCACGTGCATTACTCTCTCAGGCGTCCTGTCAGTTGGTAATACCTAGAATTTCAAAATCAAGTGCAGGTGGTAGATCCTTTTCCTATCTAGCGCCTAAACTTTGGAAAAGTCTTCCCTGCACTGTCCGGGAGGCAGACACACTCTGTCAGTTTAAATCTAGACTAAAGACGCATCTTTTTAATCTTGCATACACTACTCTTCCATAATATAAATCCTCTGAGGGCTTAGGCTGCATTAGTTAGATCAACCGGAACCAAAAACACAACTGATATACTTGTTGCATCAAAGAGTACAGAACAGTACTCTACTCTCAGCCAGTCTTGTCTCATTGTTCCAAGTTTACCACAGCGAGCAGGATGCAGTTCATGGCCTGTCCTGAAGGTAGAGCGGAGACTGGGAAGTGGGGACTTGACAAGAGCTGAGATGATAGAGCTGGATAAAAAAGGACATGGTCACCTGACATGTCTTCACCACAAAATTTCAAATGCTATTAGATTATTAATGATAATCTTAAACTATAATTTATTTTATTAGTAAGTTTATTTATTTTATTTAGCCTTGTTGTGCAAGCTCTCTGGAGCTTGTGCAGAGGCAGCAGCTTTTGCCAGAGGGGAACTGGAATCCCCTTGGTTGGGCCTGGGTTCTGCTGAGGTTTTTTTTCTCGATTAGAGTTTTGGGTTCCTCGCCACCGTTTGCATACTGTTTTTGCACTATTTGCCTGGCCGGGGGGGCTGCTTTAGAATTTTAAAGTTTTACTTAATTAATATTGCATATAGGAATTTATATTCTGTTATATTTGACCTGTGTTTCTCTCTCCTTTATCTTAAATGTGTGCTCTCACTGAGCGTGTGTGTGTGTGCGTACTTGTCTGTGTATGTACGTGTGTGTGTGCGTGCGCATCCGTGTGTGTGTGTCTCTATGTCTATGTGTGTTAGTACGTGTGCATATTGTGTGTGTGGAGTGTTTTGTATGTGGGTATGTCTGTCTTCTGTGTTTTCAACTTTTTCTTGTTTTTGCAGGTACAACTTTAATTATTTTGCTTATAGTCAATATGTCTCATGTACAGCTGCTTTGTAACAATGAAAATTGTAAAAGCGCTATATAAATAAGTTGAGTTGAGTTAAAATGTTACTTTTAAAAGACACTAATAAGTTAACACAATTATATTTTGTCTACAAACTCGATTTCAAACATTTACCTCAGCCTTTAGGTTTTTAGGATAATGAGAACCATTTCAGTCAATCGACCCTAAACTTTTGACTGATAGTGTATGGCTAATAAAATAAAAATGCAGGGAGAGAAATGTTTGCATTTACTGCAAATTGCTTTCTGACAGTCACACATATTTACCACTCCCATGAACTGAATACTGACTTTGTCTCATACACTCACATTCCTATCGTGTACCTACTGTATCTCTTTGATTTGTTTCCACAATGGGGCAGTGCAATAAATTAAGTCACAGGGAATCACAGGCCATTGAGGTCATCGACACACCCCAGTGGTCACTAAATCTGACAGCTCTCTTCCATCATCAATCTGTAAGAGTGACAGACCTGTAACAATAACGGATTTGTATGATATCACCTACACAACTCCAGTTAAGCTAGTGGGGAAATGCATTCCGTAGTTATGCTGGTCGTTTCAGCGGTGCTGTCATTGTGGTTTTAATACGGTGTACGGTGATGATGGGCTTTGTTAAAAATAACTGCAAATAACCACAGCAGGTTGCCAGTTGTTCATGACAGTTTAATTAAATTTCACCCATGGCCCAATAAATGCAGACACAGGCTTGACGGTAGACCACCATACATCCTCAAACAAAAGCCAGAACAGCGCAGTTTGTTTGCATCCTGGCAGACGACGAGAGGGCCAAACGACTGCAAAGCCAAAATTAAGAGTTATTAATGGCTGACAGTGCGTGGCGGGCCACTGCCAGTATGATAAACAGGTCTCAGTGTTGCTGTTTTTATATCACATATTATATCAGGCCATTACTGTTCTCAGTGGTCTGCAAAACTCATTAATCCGCCTTGTCTCAGAGGTGTCACCACAAAACTGGCTGTCCTTTTTAAAGACGTGCCCCTGTGGTCATAAATCTGCACCTAAGATTCAGAAACCCTCACGCTAGCACAAACTAATACATCATCATCAGGCCACGGCAACAACAAAGTTGCCTTCATCATCGTCGAGGGGGATCGGGGGTGTATGTAGTTTATCTATTTGTACTTTATCCTAACTGCCATACTGAACAGTATCGGTCTTCATGATCATCCATTTGGTCATCTGATCCATCGTGACTGTGTGTGTGCGTTTGTGTGTTTAGTATTGATCGGATGTTGTTCCAAACCTATATGTCTTTATTTCTTTCATGGAACACAAAAAGTAAATCTTTAAATAATATCCATGGTCTTTCTTTTCTATATAAACAAAGTGAATGAGGAATGGGGCTGTCAAAAAAAAACATACAAATTAAGGTAGTCTATATAACATGTTGTCTACTTTTTTAGTGCTTTTGTTTTGTTGAAGCTTGGCCAGGGTATTCTTTGAAAAAATCATCTTGTGTTTTACAGAAAAAAACAATGTCAACTGAGTTTGTAAAATCATGAGTGTGAGTAAATGGTGTTTATACCTTTGCATGAACTACTGTATTGGCTTAAGATCACTTTACATGATATGGTAGTGTTAGAACTGACCTCTGGCATTGCTTTGGTTGCCAACTTTAATTCCATCTCCAATACACACAAAAATATCAGCTTCTTTAAAAGTATCATTTAAAAATTCAAAGTGCTTTCAAATAGAGATTTGCTTGCAACATATGTTTTTGCTCCATTACACTGTCAGCCTGCTTAAAATCATTGTAAGACAAGGTGAACCACAGAGACTTCTCACCCAGCTGTGGTGCTCTCAGACGGTGAAAAGCGTGACAGTGTGTACCAATATAGAGCCTCTCTGGCTACTGTGAGTGACACATAGGAGGTAGAAAGTACATAACTAGGGATTTTTAAAGTCCTACTTTGGTTTATTGAGTGTCCAACAACAAGTTTATGTACATAGAAGGTGTAAAAACACTATTATTTCGTAATAATAGCTAGTTACTTAGGACTGCACGATAATTTATCGCGATACCACTAAATCCTATTGAAATCAAGCTGGCTGTGATATGCAATGTGTCGATATTTTTTTTATGCGTAGCTTGTCTGTGAAGCACAGCTCTGGGATCAGTAGGAAATGCTGCTTGATCTAAAAGCAGTGCGAGTTTGAGTCGCTTATAATGTGCATTTGAAAAAGCAACACCCATCAAACATGATCATTGTAAATATACTTTATTATCATAAAAATACCTGATGAGGCTTGGAGTAGCAGTGATAAAAAGATGTCCATAGGCATTTTCCTAGATTCTAGAACATGTTATGGTCTTCTTCTGCAGTGCGTATTTGGAGTTTCCGCACGAGAGCGCCCTCTGGCTTTCGGATGCAACAGCATTTTCCCGTACTTCACTCAAAAGCTGTCCATAAACCACATGATATAGCCCTATAGCCAGCCCTATAGTTACTTTTACCTTACTTCTTGACTGACCCTCAAATGATTCGTTCCTCGATTCGTCCGTCTAATCCCCTCCTTTCCGCTAGCCTAGTCTGATGTGATTGGTCAGATGGTCTAGTCTGCTGTGATTGGTCTACCGCGAATGAGGCTCACGAGCTACAGTGTTTGGGGGAGAAGAGTGAAGTTTTCGCAGGCAGTCCTAGCAAAACGTAGGCGGGACTATATGTAGTGATGTAAATCCGTGGCTGTTCGTGAATCGGACTAAGGACAACTCGTTTGCTTGATTCAGATTCGACTCCTTTTTTTCCAAGCCAATAACTATGTTATTCATTCACCTTCGGATTTACAAATTGGCAGACTGCTTACTTTCAAACACGGCAACATTACACACGGCATGAAATGTCATTTTCATGATCTCATGTTATGTACTCTTTAAGAGGATCAGAGTGTTTGTGTCGTCAATGTTGCAGAGTTATTGTGGTATTGCTTCATTCATAATTATTTTTAACTATCTATTGATTCTTAAAGTCACCATTAGGGATGGGTACCGAGAACCGATACTTTTTTGGACCGGTACATAATTGGGTCGATACCAGAGTATTGATAAGCTTCATGACAAACGGTACTGTTATCGATACTTGCGTTGTTTTATCTCTGTGTATTCGTGTGTTAAATGGCGAATTAGAGGCTGCCGCCTGTCATTTTCCATCCCTGAATGATGTCCGAATGGCTGAAGTTTGCTCGACGTATGTGTGATATCTAGGGTCATATGATTTCTGCGATGTATTTGTAATCTGCTTGTTTTGCGTGTTTATGAGTGAAAGAGTGGCATGGTTGCGCTTGTGGAGCTTTCAGCGTCCGCGTTTCACAACGAGGAAGCTTCCGTCAAACACCCCTTTGCGGAAACCCGTCAAAATAAAAGTCCTTTATTTGAGAACAAGTTATAACATTGTTTTTAATAATTCGGCCACGGAGTATATTTACTTACTTTAGTAAATTGAAGTAAATGTGCTAGTAAAATTATACAAAATAGTACATAAAATTAAAAAAATATTACTTTATTATACTAATAGTACTTAAATTTATGTAGACCTAAAACCAGAAAGGAAAAAAGAAATACGGTCTACCAGCCAAATAACCATAGTGATGTAAAGTAAATATGTTGAATTACATTATGATGTGCTCCTATGCACACGCTAAGTGCCGTAAGTGGTATGCTAAGGAACACACACACGTTTTGTTATGTGGCATTTTCTGTTTGCTCAGAAGTATTTGTAAACTGCCGTTCTAAAGCTCAGCTGTAATAAAGAAACTTAAAATGTTTAACATCTTGTCACATCATGTGTTTTTGCATCAAATTATAGAGCGTAGTATCGATAACAGTATTTATAAGTACCGGTATCGATAAGCAGCATCAATATCGGTATCGATAAAATCTTAATGATACCCATCCCTAGTCACCATCAAACTAAAGTTGCAATTGACTTCTTTTCCGTATCGTGATGTAAATCTGAGTGAAACGGCTTCTGAAATTTGGAAAAATGTAGGGCGGGGCTTTATTTTGCCTTCCTTTTTGATTGGTTGGTTGTAAGTTGGGCCTGGAGGGGAGGGCTAAAAATGCCTGACCATTGGACAGTCAGTATAGTCCTACCTCATTTTAGTTGCTGACGTCATGTGGTGAAGAGTTGTTGTTGAGAGGAGCTTAATGTTTTTGATTAAAGATTACAAGTGCAAATGGATTTTTTAAAAATAATGGTGCACAGATAAATCGTTTATAATAATCACTGCAACACTGTGTAAAACACTTCGAATTTTCCTGTTTGATTTCAGGGTGACTTTAAAGGAAAAAAAACTAATCAAATAGAGGGTCCTGTGCACTTTATTTGAAATTAAGAAAAAAATATTTTTATGATTTGGTTACATTTACGCATTTGGCAGACAATTTAATACTGTGCAAGATTCATATTATAAGTAGCCAGCTAGCAAGGACATGCTAACATGAGGGAGACAAGCTGCACCACCAAAGGTGTACAAACAGTAAATACCCTTCTGTGCCCACAAACACAGACTACAATGACACAAACTGAACGATTTTAATATAGCATGTAGTGTACAATATTACATGCATGTAACTTCGTACAAAATAACTCCATTACCTCAAACCATTTGATTTCCTTAAATAAACAAGTTTAAAATACATTACTTACTCACTCGTTAATAATAAGGGATGATTGTAGTCCATTCTCAAAGGAAACGTTAATGTCTTTTGGAAGAGTTGCCAGTAGAAGTTTCAATAACAGTTGTAGTTGATTCATGGCTGGGCAAACCTCAATAACAACAGCTCATACGCAATGAGACGTTGAGCACTCGAGGTGAGAGGCAGTAAATGATGGGACTAGCAGCAGCCTGTCTATTTTTAAATGGTAAGTTACTCACATTGTAAGTAACATTGGGCGAATTTCTTCTGATGTAACAAGTTAGTTAAACGTTAGGTAAGACTTTTGCTCCAGAAAGTGCGGCGCTGGTGGTTAAACAGAAGGAAACGCCATTCTTCACTCACGCTGGTTGTGGTTGTTGCTTGAAGGGAAGGGATACAGCTACTGCTGGAAGTGGTGCAAAATCTCGCCATATAATTACAATAAAATACATTAGTTAACGCCTACACCTACCCCAACCCTAAACCTAACCTTACAGTAAAAAAATATATTAATCAACTGTTTTCAGCGTGACAAACATTATGCGGTATTGAAGTGCGCATGCCCAGTGGAGGTAGCTGTATCCCTTCTAGTCAAAACCACTCAGCTGCGCGACGCCATGTACAGGTAATTGGTTCGATACGTTGCGCTATGTTCAAGCTAAGTGGAACGTGACATCAAAGTACCGCGAATGCCATTCGAAACCATACGGAGTAGTGTGCTCTCGCGGTACATATGTCACATGCGGACTAGTCTGCACAGCGCCGTATAATCTTGAATTCTCCCACAATTCACGCGGTTCGCGGTGGAATTGCCGCGCGCCAGCCGCTTTTTAAGCCGATGTGGCTGCCGCTTAAATATAACACGCCACTTTAAAGGAAAATGTGTCTTGATGACAAAGGTCCTCATTTTCTGTGTTTGAGAAATCCACAACGGTTAAAGTGAGTATTTTTGTCTCTGTTGTCCGTAAATATTGTTTAGCTAACGTTACACAGGATAAGAAAGATAGCTAGTATGCACGAACAAACGATGCATTCTGGGTGATTTCAAACGTTTGAATAGAAATTATTTGTTGCTAATTTTGTAGAAGCCTAATGCACCCCATTGTATATAAATTATATTTGTCGAAAGCAGGGAATAAAAAATACATATTCAGTTATGACTGAAGGACATAAGGTCTGACAAGTGCAGTCTGTATTTGCAATCCTTGCTGAATAAAAACAGTTGGTCATCCTGCCTGGTTTTATCTGGTTTAAGAGGGGTTTTGACCACATTTACTATATAACTGGTCAAGCTAGTCTAGTTGGTGAGGCTGTAAAGGCCAAAGTACCTTGAAGTCGAGTCACTTGATTAACTGTAGGGTGACCACCACACGTGCAATGTGGACAAATGCGACCTCCGGAGGACGCACCAGAAATCCTGGCCAGGACATATGGAGTTTAAATGGACCCAAAACTCACGCGCATGGAATCCGCGCGTGCACGCGCTATGCAAACGCGCATAATGATAACCACGCGCGGAAAGCTGCTCCGCGAGGGCGCATTTAAACTCCGCGAGCGAGCAGAACAGTATCCGCAAGCGGAAAAGAATCCTCGCG